>NW_007729720.1:20632-31485 GCF_000696425.1 Galeopterus variegatus
TTATACCACTTCCTTTTGTAAAGAAAAAACAACTTTGTAGCCTTTCTTTAAAAATAGGGTTTTATATATATATATATATATGTTTATTAAAAATAAGGTACAATAATATTTTCTTAATTGCAATTGCATAGATCATTGCTGGAGCATGCAAGGCAAAGTTTGTTGGTAAACATAGAATAGAACAAAGCTTTGAATTGATTTTCAGGTGGCTATAGTCACAGGTTTATAAAGTAACCAGCATAATTTTCAGACCTCTGATTCATAGCAATAGGATGGAGTGGAAAAAAGAAAGAAAAGAAAAAACTCAACTACTGTTAATTCAGAGAAACAAAGCACAACAAAACTGTATTGTACCTGTCAACACAGGTATCCAACTTGTTCTTTATCCAAACTCTCATTCACAATAAGGAACACCTTATGTGTTGAATACAAAAATTAATTTTGACTCACTCTTCTTATTCATCCTCCATTTATGGACATAAGATTTTTTTCATGATGATGCGTTTGTTTATCTCTGTCCCTTTCTACCACAACTCTAAATTGGGCTTATACTTTGGCCTAGAGGATATAGCATTCTTCCCAAGTAACCTGAGTCTCAGCTAGTGCTCTTTCCTTTAATTCAGAGGTCCACTTTTACAGTTTTTTTGTGAAAGTGCAAGATTACATTTTATGCCATTCTACCAACTGCGTTATGTGACTTACCCTGCAGCTCCCAGTCCTCATTTTGCCAGCAACCACTACTTGGAACCCCTGCACAGCACTCTGCCACCTCCATGTAGATGTGTCAAAAAAAAGCTTCTCTATTTACTGTCACATTTCTGTTCCACAATCTATCATACACAAGTCCCTATGGGCTTACCCAACTTTACAGAGGAGTAGAAGATAAGTAAATGACATTTCTATATGGCATTTATGAACAGAAGGAGAAGTGAAATTCAAATAATTTTCTGAATATGATAATCCCATTAATACATTGAGAAAAAAAAAAAAAAAACTATACAGGGCATGCAATGATATGCCCCAATATTTAAACTTACTCCTCTGTACTCAAAGTTTCTCCTCACCTAAGGAGCCATCTCCTTTTAGAAAACCCCAAGATGTCATTCCTTCTTCCTTTTAATAAAATCTACCCCACTGTCACCCACAGATGTTAGCTTAAGTTTAAGATTTATCCCTTACTCAATCTCCTTTCATTCAGGCAAACAATTAGACATATAAATGTTTTGGCAGTACATTTTACAATAACAAGGTTTCTGCAGAACAATCAAGTGTGGGTTTTAGCTCAAATTGCATGCTTTTTTGCATTCTGTTTGCTAGTGAGAGGTAAAAATGAAGCTCTTTCTCAATTCAAGTCACCATAAAATTATTTTAAAAAACTATTAATTGAAATGCATACACATGTGCACACACATACATCCTCATGCACCCTCTCAAACACACAGACTCTCATATTTAAATGTTATTTGAAATTATATTGCACATTCTTTTAACTGCACACTGATCTTCACAGCTGCACAGTGCTTAACAGGGATCATAATTTATGTCATTTATTATGTGGTAAAGGAGAAGCTTGTTCTTCTAGTCCTCCCTGGTTTTATACTGTTCTACACATTCATTAAGGACACTAGGAAATTGGGCCACTTGCACGGCCAATCCACATTTAGCATAGAATGCGAGTAAACACCAGTGTCTTTATTACCCATCTTCATTCTGGAGACACCACTTCATCCCCAGTCACGTTGGAGTTGTGTGGGGCCTTGTGATTGAGTTCTAGCCAGTAAAATATGAGTGGAGATAATGTAAACTGCCTCAAATCTGACTTTTAAACCTCCTCACATTATCCTTTATGTTGTCACTGGGCCTGCATCCTGACAGACTAAGAGTACCCAAGGGGAGAGCCCCTAAACCCCTCGCTTCTGACCTCCTAGATCAAAGACTTGAGAAATAAGGAAATGAATTTGAATTGTGTTTGTGAATGGGATAATTATTATTTTTGTTATTTTTTTCCACAAATTGAGCAAAACCAATTTCTTAATCAAAGTATATTCCTTGTTATATTGAAAATAAGAGAAAGTCCTGCTTTTTTTTTTTTTTTTCCTGGCATATACTTTTCTCGTATTCTTCTGTCTTACTTGAAGTCCTTTAAGTTCTCAGCTGTTCAGTGCTCTAGAAATTCAACCTAAATACTTTCCTTTTATGAGCATAGACTTCATCTAATATCATGGTTTCTCATTTTATTGTTGTTATTTTGTTTTGTTTTTTAATGCATGCTATACATCTAATTTTCCATGAATTTCTCTTAAGTTTCTAGGACCAGATAAACTCATTTACCCCAATGAAAGAAAAAAGTGTTTTGGCATATACGTAGCTGTCAGGAGTTCGGGGAAGTGATGATGAAAGTGGACTTCAGAGAACAAGATGGTTTTATACGGCAGATGGGCATGTGGATGTGCCTGAAATGATAGGAGGTGAATAATCACAGAGGTAGGGTCAGAATTCCAAGCTTAAATAAAAAGCGTAAATATAGGTAGTTATGATGAAGACTATATCATTGCTAAATCAGTGGCCTTGACTTACTTTCAGTTGTGTAGCATGTGTATTTGACAAATTCTTAACCCAATGAATAATATCAATTAAAACCTGAAAAAAACGTAGTTATTCTATACAATAAATACATTTTCAAAAATAATGCTCTATGATATTAACAATATTTAATTTTCTCAATATTAAATGATTAAAGTAACTTATGGGTATGTATTTTCATTTCTACATATATAATATATATAATATTTATATATATATAAAATATGTAATATACACACACACACACACACACACACACCATAATATAAATTAACTTGATGAACTTATTTCAGAACATTTTGATCATGATTATTTACAAATATTTTAGGCTTTCTTAATTTTTTATATTTTCAGCTGAAAATTAATTTCCATGTACATATACCTACATAATATAAATCTCAGAGTGTTCCTACAGTTTGTCTGGCTCTTTCTTTATGCTGCTTCATTACAGCTTTAATTATTTCAGCTCATTATTGCTCAGCTTAACACAAAATTCTGTTGATAGTATCTGACAAGTAGATTCATGTATACATTACATCCCTTGCTTCCTGACAAAAATTTTACTATTTTCATTGATTGTCAACATCAAAAGAAATCTGCAGCCAACCCGGCTTTAAGTTTACTCTTCTAAATACTTTCTGAACTTTTTTTACCAATTTTAAAATAAAAACATCATTGAGTCAGAAAGCAGATGCAATTATCTAATGATTTATGTAGTTTTTTTCTGGTGCATCTATACCTTAGAGGGTATTTGTATTTTTATCACAAGTCTTGTAACTTAGAATTTTTCAAGGTAGCTTTAAAACTGTAAAAAAGGAATTTTAATTTGGTACTCATATTTAATTTTAGTAAAGTTGCATATTTTAAACAATGCTTCTCGCTAACATTTTATTAATTTTTACTTGTTATAAAATAGTTCAATAATCAAAAATTTATTTTGAAAGCTTCTTAACAAAACTTAACTAGCTTCTAATGTGATTTAATTTGATTTAACATAAGCACTCTGATTTTTTATAAGTAATTAATTATATGGTACAAAAACTATATGGCATAATGGAAATTTATATCTGGAACAAAACTTAACTAGCTTCTAATGTGATTTAATTTGATTTAACATAAGCACTCTGATTTTTCATAAGTAATTAATTATATGGTACAAAAACTATATGGCATAATGGAAATTTATATCTGGAAAGGAGCTCAGCTTTGTGTTCTAGGTGAAATTATACTCATGACAATAAATATAGCATTGATATTGAGATTAGTCATTTTTTCATTTCAATTGTTCTACTAGGGCATATGTTTCTTGTTTCTAATTTGTAATAAGATCAGAATAAAGTCAAAATTAATGAGTTTTCTCAAATACGAGTTTTCTCAAATAAGAGATGGTCATAAATAGAAGGGCAGTTTATATTAGGGAATACATATAAGAAAGAAAGTGGAGATCTAGTCAAATCATTTAATATAAAATGATAATTATTATTTCATTAAAATCTCACTTTCATTGATGTCATTTATTTGAAAATCTCCCTATTTTAGATCAAAGCCACACGTAGAGAACAATAAAACTTTAAATGCTCATTCAAACAAAATGATGCTATATCATTTAAGTATAACATTTACTAACTGTGATCAGAGAAGAATACCTTAGACCTAATTGAAGGCTAATTTATTATTTAATTATAACATATTTTATATTCGATTTTTGTCCATATTAGATTGAACATGTTATGATTAATTAAATGAATGACAGAACAATATTTTATAAGCAGTATCCAACACTTTTTAAAAGAAATGTAACATAAAAAACACGGTTCAGAATAGTACAGTATTGATGTTTAAGTAACTTGACTAAACCATAATTCATATAAAAAAGATTAGAGATCTTAGAATAAATCACCTTCAATGTAAGGAAATATTTTGATATTCCGTCTAAATGAATAAGCACCATCATTGTTATGATTTGCTTTTTTAAATAGGTAGTGATTAAAATGTATATTTGCAGGGCGGTGCAACTGACTCAGTGGGTCTGGGCTAAGACCTGAGTTTTCACATTCTAACAATCACTAAGGTGGTGCCCATGACTCTGGTCCTTCACCATATACTGGGAATCAAAGGTCTGGATTCCTTCCTGACTACTGCATTTTATTCCATGTGTCAATATTTAAGGGTATTGTTAGCAAACTCAATTATATTCAAAAAAGACAGTCTTGTGTTTATGAGATCTTGAAAATATGTCATTTCAAGAAAATAAAAAAATAAGTTGAGGAGTGAAGGTCTTTAGACAGAAGTATATAACATGGGAAGAGGGGAAGGTGTGGAAGCTTCCTTGATGACTGAGGGGCTTCCATCCGTTGCTCCTAAGATTTAGATTGAGAGCTTCCTAACAGTTAGAACTGTTCAAAAGAAAATGGACCTTCTGCCAAAGCAAGCCTTTCTTATAGCTGGGCATATTCTGCATAGTCTGGCTAATCACCTGAGGTTCTTGAAGTAGACTAGTGGAGATAAACTTTGAACTCACCAGCATTTAGTTCAGATCCTGTTACTCAACTGCTTGTTCTTATTTTCCTTGAAGGTCTGAGAATCTTGAGAAAAGAGTACCATCTTCAAATAACAGAACATGATTCTTTGGTTAAAGGGAATCTATATGTGGACATCGAGTTGGATCTTTAGCATATGGTAAAGGTTTGATATTAATCATAGATAATATTTTATCACTTATTTTGTCCAGGCATTATACAAAGCAATGTATATGCATTTTTTTTTCAGTTATCTCTCATAAAAACCAAAAAGATCTTATTCCTGTTTACAGATGAGGAAGATCAGGCTAAGACTAGTAACACTAGCTTTACTTGGTGTATACATCTAGTACATAGCACAGACTAGATTCAAAGCCAGTTTGTATAATCAAAAAACTGAAATTCTTAACCATAGCTTCTCATTGGGGAGTATAAAAGAAGAACCAAGCAGAAAAGTAGGGCAAATGCTGCCCTTTATCTGACTGATAAAGTCTTTTTGAATTTCAAATGACCCTGTGCTGCTCTCCTTGCATGACCTCAAGCTGACCAATCGTAGGAAATTTGTAACTCAGTGCTTACTTGCATAGTCACCTAGTAGCATCTAAATGGAGTACTACTTCACTTCAATTTAAATTGTTCTTTCTTAGTAAAGTCTATAGGAATTCATGACTTATTTCTACCATTACATACAATAAAAATGATCCTGGTCTTTGCTTTCTTTACTCATTCTGAAAATAAAACAGTGTGAGAATTTTAATATATTTTGTCAAATATTCTTCTTTTCAAAACCATGAACTGTGCATAATTCTATAAAAAAGGTAAGACTTTAAGTCTCTAGAATAAATTTCTATTATTAACTGACATTAACGAGGTACACTGTTAATAACATCTTAGTTTTCTCCTTTTGGAGATAAGCCATATGCAACAGTGATTTTCTGAGTGACATTTAAAGAGTTTGACAAAACTGCAGAAGAAAAATAATCAGAGTCCTAGGCAGAACTTAAGAGAATATAAAATTGCATAAAATATAAGAGGAAGAAAAAAGCATATATTTAAGCTGGAATAGGACAGCTTAAAAAACTCAAGCAGGCAAAATATTGTCCATTTAGCTTACATAATAAAAGGGAAATGTTTTCTAATAATCTTTGCAGGGTAAAAATGCATAATTGCCTTATTAAGTGTGAGTGAACAATACAGAAATAAAAATAATGCTTTTGAACCCATAACGATGTTAATTATATGAAAAAAGAAAGAATAAATGTGAAAAATAATGAAATAAGGCTGGTAATTAGTAGAACATCTAAAACTGTTCCTTTGTGTTGCATGTATAACAATATAATTTGTGAAGATAATGGTTCTTTATTAAAGGATATTTTTCTGCCTGATTAATATCTATTCTGCCTATGATGTGATTCCTGTTTCTTTAAACTTCTCTTTTTGCTCTTTCAGCTCAGGAAATAAGTAAATGAATATTTAAGCCACTTTTTTTTTTGCAAGAAATGAGGTAATTACAGTATGTTAGTTTTATATGGAAGAGTGAGGCATTGTTTTACATTTAGTAGATTTATATTCTATACCAGTTAGTATTTAATGACTTTAAAGATTAACTTTTTTTTTTAACCAATTATAAGTCTCTTCCAAATATCAGGACAATATTAACCCACAAGCTATATAGTTTTATATACTTAAAACATTTTTCTTTTTAGGAGTTAGGATTAATCTGATTTATTATTTTAGGAGCAAGGCATTAGACAGAAACTGATACAATCTAATAAGCCATGCTATGTAAAAGCACAGATTTTTTTGTATTATTGGATGCTAAAATAATCAGATGTATTAATGCATTATTACATATTTTGAATACATGAAATATAGATATCTATGTGTTAGTGGGTTTATGTAGATGTATATAAATTCTTTAAAAAGTAAAACACTAATCAGTATTTCGAGTAATAATGAAATGTACGCACACATAATATTGGATGTTAATGATTCTTCAGAGAGAAAATGATCTATTACAATAAAAAATAAGTCATTGTACAGGATAAATTTTTATAAGATTAATCAAATCTGTCTTGTCACATATAGCCTCCAAAAAGAAATTAAAAATAAAGAATGATCGACTACCACACTCTGGGCAACTTTGCAGTCTCTCTGAAAGATTTTTAAGATGGATTAAGATTTCATTCCATTTATATTGGGTGTTGCATTTTTTTGTCTTAATCCAGATACTCTCTTAATATTTTCCACTGAAAGATGGAGCATCCCCACTGAAATTTTAAAATAATATTACATAGTAAATTACATCCAATGCCAAAATTAGTTTATCTCTTGTATGTGGCCATGATGTAACCTGTATGAGATTTATTCAGATGTACCCAGAATCCTAACCCTGACCTTTCCAAACTTGATATGTTACTTTATTAAGAGAATGTGTATACTTTTTCAAAATGCACAAAAGATAGATTTTAATGGGATTTTACTTTTTCTAGGTTCTTGCAATATTTGGCTCTTTACTATTTAGAGATGTTTTAAAACATTAGTTCTCTGCTGTTTATGGTAAAATTAGCTTACAACTACAGAGACAGAGAGTAGATTAGCTGTCCCCTCGGGCTGGAGGGGGAATTAATTTGGGTCCAGTGAATCAAATGGCTCCCCAAAGACATTGAAGCTTAATCCCCACTGTAATTGTTGAAATGGTGGCCCCAGAGACTTCTTTAATGCCTTCAGGACCTTTTTGCCCTTCCCTCAATAATCCCTTTCTTCTGTACTAATCTCTTCAGCAAATGGTCACAGGGCTACTCCCTTGTTTTTGTGGCCAGGCTGAAAGTTTTCCAGTTTTTCGCCCTCTGTTTTCCTTTGGATTATAAATTCTGGCTTTACATTATGTCTTTTCTACCACAACTCAGCATAAGGAGTTGCAAGTAGCCATATAGCTTTCTGAATGCTTTGGTGCTTAGAAATTTCTTCTGCCAAATATCCTGCTTCATAACTTCAAAGTTCCACATTCTATGAAATTTGGGGGCAGGAACGGAATGCAGCCAAGTTCCTTGCTGGTTTATAGTTAGGATGATCTTTAACCCAGGTTCCAAGAAACATTTCTATCTGAGGCCTCTTTAGAATGGTCTTTACAGTCCATATTTCTGAGAGCATTCTGGTCACCACCATTTAATCAGTCTCTAAGAAGTTCCAAACTTTTCTTCTTCTTTTTTAAACTTCTTCTGAGTCTTCCAAAATCCTCCAACCTCTGCCCAAAAGCCACTCCCACATTTTGAAGTATTTGTTATGAGCAACACATCACTCCTCTGGTACCAATTTTCTGTATTAGTCCATTTCTGTTGCTTATAACAAAATACATGGAACTGCATAATTTATAAGAAAACAAAATATATTGCTTGCAGTTTTAGAAGATTGGAAGTCCAAAGTCCAGACAACACATCAGATGAGGTGACTCTACAGCAATGCAGTGTGCCACATGGCAAATGGAGAAACAGAGATAGAGAGAGACTTTCACATGCTTTCCTTTTAAATCCCTCAGAACCATGCCCATAAACTTAGGCATGGTCCTTACAATCTAATCACCTCTTCAATTCCTCCCTTTCAGTTATCATAATAGGATAATCCAGTTCCTGGTACTTTGTTACATGCAACAGAAATGGACTAATATAACGGGTGACTGTTACAAAGTACCAGGCTTCTCTTATTTAGTGATGAAAGATTCTAAATTTATCATTGTGGTGATTGCAGAATTTTGTGATTATAAAAACATCTTACACATGAGTGGTGACAATTTGCTTTGTACCCCAGGAATATTCAGCACCAATAAAAACAAAATGTTAAAAAAATAAAATAAAAATAAATAAATTAATTAATGAACTGTATAGTAAGTAAATTATTCATTAAAGCTTTTGACATTTAGCCTATAAAATAAAAATTGAAAAATTGTACTTCTACTTTTCAATAGTTAATTTAATAATTACCGGAAAAGAAATAATTTTATGAGAATACTTTGCTTAATTCCAAAATTTGAGCACATTCTATTGTCATGGCTTACAGGTTACCTTTCCAAGCAATTACTAATGTGGTCAAGTTTACAGAATTTTCCACAAATGGTCACATTTTTTTTTTTTACCAAAGTCTATTTTTTTAACCAAAGTCCATTATTTTTTTACCAAATAAGAGAAAAATACCATTGTGTTGTGAAACTATTATCTAGTTTTTCATGTGCAGAGATTTACTTCTCTGTCCAAAGTGCTTTGAAGTGATCATAGCTAAATATATTGCTGAAGTTATTGCAAGTTTTTCTTCATATATACACAAGTATTTAATCCTCATCATATCCTTTGAGGTATATAATGTAATTATTCCCATATTATAGAATTTTAACTTGAGGCAGAGAAAAGTAGATGCCTTTATCATGTGGCAAAATTGTTAAACTGTAAATCCAAAATTTGCGAGTATGAAGATTGAATTTCAGCTTTCGACTATTATATTCTTATAGCTTGATAAGATTCATAAAAATACACAAGAGTTCTTGATAGCTTGGCAGGGTAAGGTTGTATCCATATACATTATGAAAACAAAAGATATTAAGTAGCAAGTCACAAATAAGTTGGCACTACATTGTAAATATCCTTTAGATGATAAGTGTTTAGCATAGTGGTATTAATAGGGTTTTATTATAGTGGTAGTGATAAAAAAGCAACATTTGCATAGTATTGATTTATGTGAGAATACTTGAAAAAGTTATAATTTCGATATTAGTTGAAGGAACTGAGATATAAAAGTATAAAATAACTTATGGACAGTCATGCAGCTAGACAACAGCAGGGACCAATTATTTATCCCCTAACAAAATACTTACATAGGATTTTTAGAGAACCAGAAAGATAGATTATATGAAACTTTAAATGATCCCTTCTGCAAGGAATCTGAACATTTTAGACTAGAAGATAGTATTAATTGAGAAATCAACAATTATTGAACTACCTACCTCTAATACATTTTCCTTACTTTCCCACCAGGAAAATTATTGCCTAAAAGCAAGTAGATGTGTGTAGACGTAAGCTTATTGGCCAATTAACCACGCAAAAAATGTCAAAGATAGTATTAAGCATCACTTATAACTATTTTAGGGAGCTCAAGTCAAATGGAATCCTAACTATGTTTGTGGTAATAAATTCCCAAAACGTTTTATTGCATCTCTGTTGCATAATCCATTTTGGAAGTCAAAGGTGAATCACTGTATAATCAGAAAAGTACACAAAAGAAAAAAATATATACTTCCCACTACCCAGTCTAATAATTAAAGTACATTAGGAAATGGTGTGTAGGTATATTCATCTGGGTTAAAAATATAGGAAAATATACATTCAGTAGATCTGAGCTTGATGTTAAGGCTATTTTCCAAACCTTAAAACTTAAACAAGTATAGATATTTGAACCTAGTGCCTCATATACTTTTCTATTTTTCACATCTCCTTTAAAGTTAGTCTTTTTGAAATATTTGTCTATTCTCCCTGTTAATTCTTGCATCCACACTCAATGATAAACCCATCCCAATAAGGCATTTGCTACCATTACTCAACAAGAATAGCTTTCACTGAGTTCAGTGACATCCAAATGTTCAAAAGTCAAAGAACGTTTAAGAACTCATCTTACTTGATTTTTCAATGGCCTTTACAAAAATGACCATTCTTTATGTTAAAACGTTTTTTCTTTGGTCTTTATGATGACATAATCTTTTTTTTT
>NW_007729720.1:31850-35760 GCF_000696425.1 Galeopterus variegatus
TTTTTTTTTCTCTCTCTCTCTCTCTCACTACCTCTCCAATCTCATCTTCTTTCTGGCTTTCTGCTTCTAATTTTCCTACGCCTATTAACTAAATATTTCTGCAACATCGTATCTTACCCTTCTCTTCTCACTCTGTATTTTATCACAAAGACTGCCCTATATCTTACAAATAAATAACATATTTAATCACATGTTCTCGCTCATATGTAGGAACTGAAAAAGTTGATCTCATGGAGGTAGAGAGTAGAAGAGTGGTTAGGGAGGGGAAGATGGGGAATAAAACAAGATTGGTTAATGGTACAAAAATCCAGTTAAATAGAAGAAATAAGTTCTAGTGTTCAATAGCACAACAGTGTAACTATAGTTAATAATTTAGAATGTATATCAGAATAGCTATGAGAAAAGATTTGGAATGTTCTCAACAAAGAAATAATAAAGGTATGAAGTGATGGATATCCCAATTACCCTGATTTGATCATTACAAATAGTATACATGTATCAAATCATCACATATACCTCATAAATATGTACAGTTATTATGCATCAATAAAATTCTAGAAAATAAGAAATATTTAAAGTAGACAAATAAGTGTTATGTACAGAAAATAGAGAGTCTTTGATAAGAAAACCAGGATTGCAAATTGTGAAAAGGCAGAGTAACAATCCTTGAAAATCCACATCTACCTAAAGTTAATTACTGGGGAGAAAAAAAAACACTTTTTTAAGAATTCTGGAAATTAGGAAAAAGGCTACGACCATCTAAGCAATATTTATTTAAGAAAAACTGCTGAAGCTGGTAAGAAAAGCAAACCTTATTATGTTTTTAACTTTCCTAATCCTATCACTCTCTCCATCTCCATGGTAGCTTTGAGAACCAGCAGCCTCACAACTACAGTAGCTGTCCACAAAAGCAGTATAGTAGTCACTGGAAGAGAAAGAACAAGTTTGGAGCTACCCAAAAGCTCCATCCACAAAGAGCCGGCACTATTTAATCTGTCTCAACATCTCTGGTAAGTTCCGTTCCCAGGTTTTATCTTTATTTGGCAAGCTTATTCTGCACAAACAGCACTACCCAGAGGGCATTTGTAAAAAAATAATTAGTTGCAATTGTTTAACATTTCAGCTACCTAAGGAAGCAATGCAAGTAGAACTAAAGTTAACTAACAAAAATTAAAGGAAAAGCTGGGGAATAAAATATGCATAGAGTGGTTTGCAAAGCTTAACATATTCATGTGAATCTAGAAGGGCAAATACATATTATAAAGGACTATGCACATGCCCAGTATAGACCCGAGGAGTTCCCAATCTCTCATCACTGGCTAAATTTGAAGTTCTGTAAAACCAGAAATTGAAGACTACACCAGATGTGGAATCTTCCTGCCAAAACATGGAGGATGTGCCCCAACACACAATGAACTTGTTAGCAAATGCAGAGGTAATTAGTGCTTCAAATAATCTTGTAAAATTTCCGTATAATCATTAGCTGACCATTAAGCTAACTGAAGAAAGACAAATGGCAGATATAATTCCTGCCTTATCAGTAACTGCATTAAATGTAAATTAAATACTTTATTCAAAAGACAGAGATTTGTAAAACAAACTTCTTTAAAAAGTAATCTATGTATATGCTGTCTATAAGATACAACTTTTTATTCTAAGACACAAATAGGTTGAAAGTAAAAGAATGGATAGAGATGCATAATGCAAGCTATAGCCAAACATTAGTGGGATGGCTATATTAACATGATATAGAATAGACTTTAACACAAAAATTGTTAATTGAAAAAGACATTTTAAAATGATGAAAATTCAGTCATCTGGAAAGATACAACAATTACAAACATATGAGCATAACACTAGAGGAAGGCCCCAAATACATGAAGCAAAAACTGACAGATTTGAAGCAAAAATGGGACATTTTACTGTAATAGATAAAAACCTCAATATTTCACTTTCATTGGTGGATAAAAACCAGACAAAGATTAATTTGAAAAATAGAAAGCTTGAATAACACTAGAAGCCAACTCAGCCTAACAAAAATCTATAGAAAACTCTGCTCAAAAGCTGCAGTCTCCAAGTTATTCTCAAATACACGTGGAACATTCTCTATGACAGACCATATGCTATGCCATAAAATAATCCTCAATTAATTTAAAAGATCTGAAGTCATTCAAATAATTTTCTCTAACCACATTTAATACAATTGAAAATCATCAACTAAAGGAAACATGGAAAATTCACAAATATGTAGCAAATAAATCACACACTTCTAAAATGAGAAATGAGTCAAAGAAGAAATCATGATGGAAATTAGTCATTCAAATAATTTTCTCTAACCACATTTAATACAATTGAAAATCATCAACTAAAGGAAACTTGGAAAATTCACAAATATGTAGCAAATAAATCACACACTTCTAAAATGAGAAATGAGTCAAAGAAGAAATCATGATGGAAATTAGAAATTACTCTGAGATGCATGAAAACAAAAGTACAATGTACAAACCCTTCTGGGAAACAGTTAAATCAGTTAAATCAGAGAGAAATTTAGAGTTGCAAACACCTATATTAAAAGAAGAAAGATGTTACATTAATAACCTAACTTTTACCCTAAGAAACTGCAAAAAGAAGAGCAAGCAACTCAAAGCAAGAAAAAAAAACACACAAATAAATAAATAGACTTGAGCAGAAGTAAATTAAATAGAGAATACTGCAATAGAGAAGTATTGACAGCTGCAAAAGCTAGTGCTTCAAACAGATGAACAAAATTGGCAAGGGTTTGGCTAGATGAACAAAGCAATAAGATAGAGAAGATCAAATTACTAAAATCTGGAATGAATAAGTAGGTGTTGGGAAAATAGAATAATTTAATCAGGCCCCCTCACCATAGGTCTGGTTGGGGTTGGTGTGATGCATTCTTTGTAAATAAGTTGTGTGTCGGTGGAGTTAGTGCACAAGCGTGGTGCCATGACTGGGCTGGCATTGACTGCTTCAGGCATCCACCCTGTGCGGCCCTACTCTCGAACCTATGGTTCCAAGGACCTTATTGTTGGTTATCTAGCTCATAGACTGGCATGTGAGGTGTCTGGCGACCCAGCCTGGCATGTGAGGGGTTTGGGGACTCAGCCTGTCACATGAAGGGTTTGTGACCCAGTCTGTGAATGAACTTGAGGAGTCTGTAAACTCCAGACCCAGCCCTAGCTCAACAATTGGCCAGTTGGCAGGATTATGGGCAGGTAAAAGAGCTTGACAGAAAGCATTACTATAAACCTTTAAAAATAAAAAAAAATTATAAGGGAATACTGGGAACATTTACATGATAACAAATTAGAAAACTTATGAAAATTGACAGGTTCCTAGAAAGACATGAAGCACCTACACTGACCCAAGGAGAAATAGAAAATCTGAATAGAACTAATACAAGTAATATAATTTAACATGTAATCAAAAACTTTCCCAAAGAAAAGCTTGGAACAAGATGGCTACACTGGTGAATTCTACCAAACATTTAAAGAAGATTTACCTTAAATTCTTCCAATAGTCTTCAAAAAATAGAATTGGAGAGAATACTTCCAACCCATTCTATGAGAGCCAGTATTACCCTGATATCAAAACCAGTTGAAGATAATAGAAGAAAAGGAAATTATAGACCAGTGTCTTTTATAATATGAACAAAACAACTTTACCACAATAATAGCAAAAGACTGTACAGTATAGCTAGGTGGGATTTATCCCAGGAGTTCAAAATGGATTCATGTGAAATTCAATCAATATAATGCACCATATTAATATAATGAAAGACCAAAAACACATGATCATCTCCACAGAATTAGAAAAAAATCTGTCAAGTGCCATCATCCTATCATTACAAAAACACTCAACAAACCAAGAATACAAGGAAACATGCTGA
>NW_007729720.1:36586-37211 GCF_000696425.1 Galeopterus variegatus
CTGCCCTGACAACAGGAACAAGACAAGGATGACTGCAATCACCACTTCTATTCAACACTTTACTGAAGGTTTTAGCCAGGGTAGTTAGGGAAGAAATAGAAATAAAAGGCATACAGATTGGACATAAAAAGAAGTGTAATGATATCTATTCTCAGAAACACTATCTTTTACAAAGAAAAACAAAGGAATACACAAAAAGGCAATTAGAAATCAATAACATGTTCAGTGTAATTGCAGGATTTGGGATCAATATCCAACGGAAGTTGAATTTCTATACGCTATCAATGAACAATATAAAAATGAGATTGAGAACAGTTGCGTCTACAAAAGAATAAAACATAAAAGACAGGGATAAGTTTAACATGATAATTGTAAGACTTGTACACTGAAAACTGCACAAAATTGAAATTGAAAGTAATTAAAGATGACTTAAATAAACGGACAAATTTCACATGTTCATGGATCCAAAACCGAACATTGATAGGATGACAATACTTCCTAAACTGATTTATTGTTTCAACATACACCCTATCAAAATCCCAGCTGCAATTGTTTTCTTTTTTTTTTTTTTTGCAGAAATGGGCAAGTTGATCCTAAAATTCATATGAAAATGCAAGGGGCCCAG
>NW_007729720.1:37306-41186 GCF_000696425.1 Galeopterus variegatus
TTTTTTTTGCAGAAATGGGCAAGTTGATCCTAAAATTCATATGAAAATGCAAGGGGCCCAGAATAAACCAAAAATTCTTGAAAAAAAGAATGAAGTTGGAAGATGCAAATTATTCAGTTTCAAATATTCCTATACAGCTACAGTGATCCAGATAGTGTGATACTGCTATAAGGATAAACATACAGATGGATAGAGGAAATTACTACAAAATGAACTCCAGACAACCAAAATAGAGAGATTTTGACATAAGGACTGTGGATAAGCAACATGCTTACTTTAGAATGAAGATTAAAAGAATATTTATAGAAAGGGAATATGCATGTGCTCTGACATAGCCATGTGCTCTGACAACACAAAAGGGAACAGCACATACAAAAAATTATTTTTCCTTTTATCAGTAATAAGTGGTGACAGCAACAGAATTGTCGCACCGTGAGTGTTTTTATATGTAAGGTAGGCTACAACAAATGAGTAATTAAGAGATATACTACTTATGCCATCCATTGTGTTCTTAAAAACCAAAATTTTTAGTGTGAAAAAAAGATGTAGATGTAATGTAAAGGAGATTCAGTAAATAGTCTGGAATCTCAAATATGAATGGGAAATATCAGCATGATAGATTTTATCATCTGTCCTCTATCTTTCTTAGCTTTTCCATTGAAAAGTCCTACAAACAAATACTGACCAAGGAACAAGGAGCAACCCTACTGATAAGATTTTGGTCTTGCCCATGAGCCTTGTTTCCATCACTGACTTTGCTGCTGTAAAATATATGGCTACTCCTTCACATGCAGCTTTTAACTCTTGTACAAAATGCCTCCTGTGGCAAGTTTACAGGGAAGGTAATAGTCAGAAAGATAGTTTCAGTTTAGCTCAACTGACACAATAGAAATCCAGTACATATGTCTATTGATGCACATGCCATTGATGAAATTATAAAAAAGTGTACATATGGAAGCAGCTAATATAAAAATTAAGGTAACGTTTTTTTTTTTGTAGAAGAATGAGTACTGAGATTAAAAAATGCTATATAGGTATTTCAGGGGTAAGTAACAACGTTCTATCTTGACTTAGGTGGTCATTATAAAGTGTTTGTCTTATATTATTCAGTAATCCATACATTTGTTTGGCATGGTTTTATATTTCTGTGTTTTATTTTATAATGAAATGATCTTTTAAAAAGGTGGAAGGATAAAATATTTGTGAGGTGCCTGTGGGATATCCAAGGAGAAATGCATGAAGTTAGTATGATATATATTTAGAGTTGAGGAATGATATTAGGGTTATAAATAGTGATTTGTTTTTCATCATGATGTAGTCATTGGAGAGGGAGAAATGCAAAAGAACATCTTGGTAAGACCAGAGCCCAGTACCGAGGGGTAGACAAAGAAAGATATTGAGAATAACCATGAAAAAAAAAAAAAAGCAGCTGAAGATGCTATTTATGGTGATCTATATTCTGAGTAGTTACTGTTATAGGAACAGGCCTTCTGAAAAAGTTGTTCTCATTGCCAGGCTGAATATGCGTAGTAAAGAAACAGAGACACATGCTCACAGGCTACACGCTTTCTAGCAGCCAGCAAGCTCTTCCTGCTCTAAACATTCATGATGAGTGTCAAGTCCTCACAAAAAGTGTTGGCAGTGGCCTTTTGTTTTCTTTAGGGTGTCAAACTTAATATTTTGGCAGAACTATCACGTTACTTCTATAATCCCCAGTTTCTTTTTATAATCTATCACTTTTGTTTTATGGATCTACTCAAGATGAGAAGTTGTAGCCTGAAAATTTGGCTAGTTCTTGTTAGTTTCCCTGATGCACAGAAAAGCATTTATTTTTAAATGATTGTTTTGGTTTTCCTGCTACTCATTCCTAAAACAATGTATTATTTACTATTTTAGAGTTTTTTTATTGTTCTTTTTTGTGTGTTCATGGAAGTAATTCCGTTTGATTCCCTGAAAGACAACATCATATTTCTCTTGGAGTAAACTGTACCATGAAGATGTATACTTATTCTCTCCAAAGGTGAGCAGTTTATTTTATTGTAATCAAATGTTTAGTATGAAAATCTGAAAAACTCACAGTTTACTAAATCATCTATTCTAAAAATAATTTTATTTTGGTAAATCTAGGTGGAACGCTTAAAACTGAAGTACTCTTGAATGTATTCATCTTATGCTTCCAAAAATTTGCACAGGTTTGATAATTGTAAGAATGATGATGAAAAGATTGTAAATTGGTCACTACCTATTAGATTGCATGAGAAGGAGTAATACCACATTAAAACTCAATGTTAAATTTGAAAGTGTTTTAAATGGTCATTTTGAAAGGAAACACTCACATGTAAAAACTTGTCCAAAAGCATATGGTGGTTTATTTTTTAACTGACTATAGAATCCAGATTTTTTAAACACCAGTTCAGGACTCTTCTCACTGAATGTCACACAATCTCTAGAGAATGCTTTCTATTCTGAATCATAAGGTTTAGTGGAGCTATTTTGACTCATTTATATTATTATGCCCAGATAGGTTTACCTGTTTTCTAGTCTGTTCAAAAGTAACTGTGATTCAATTTATTTCATTAATTATTGGGTTTTTAATTTGTATAGAGCACAAAATATTCATTCATTCAAAAAACATTTATTTAGGGGCTGGCCTGGTGGCGCACTGCTACAGTGCGCTGCTTGGGAAGCGCGGTGGCGCTCCCGCCGAGGGTTCGGATCCCACATACAGACCGGTTCCCGCTCACTGGCTGAGCGAGGTGTGGGAGCAACACCGAGGGTTGCGATCCCGTTGCTGGTCCTGGTCCGGTACGGGCGCGACACTGAGGGTTGCGATCCGTTGCCGGACACGAAAAAAAGACAAAAAGGAAAAAAAAAAAAAAAAACATTTCTTTAATGCTCTATTATCTGCTATGTATAATGCTGGGTCATGTAGATATAATGTTGAAGAAAAGAAAGACAGTTCCCTTAAAGTGCTTACCTGTTTTATCTGGAAATTTTGAAAGTCTTTATAATATAAAATACATAGTCAATAACACTTACATCAATATTTCATCCTCCTTTTACGAATTTCCCATTTTCCTTGAATGTACATGTGGGCAGGAAAATATGCTTGCTCTGGCTGCTAAAGAGGAAGCAGAAACCTGTGAGCCATTTCTGAGCAGAAGCTTCAAGAGCTCACGTATGGTTTGTACATTTTCTTTTTCCTTGTTTGAATATCATACAAGCACGAACATGGAGCTTTACTCGATTGTTGCAGTAGAGACCTCATGAGGAGAAAAATGTTTTGGTTTCTTTTAGGTTACTGCAATATTAGGGTCATTTGTTACCACAGCATGACCAAAACTATTCTGACTGATATACACTGTGCTAAATACAGTCAGGGTCCCAGCAATGAATACTCTCAAAGTGGAAATTTAAGAAAAATTTAAGAAAGACACGATTTACAATAACGAGATGACTATGTAAGGAATGACCAGTGACGGTGCGGTAGACCAGAGCTAAAACATATTGTATCATCAATATCAACAGGCCTGAAAATGCAACTAAAATGCAGAACCCGAAGAGAGAATGTATATGTTGGTTCATTCATTTCAAGGTGCCTCTGCAGAAATGGAGTTAAGGGAATTAATATTCCAACCTTACTGCCTTCCCTCTCTTACATCTTCCAATACTTCCAATAGCTCAGCCTAAATAGAAGTGGCAGAATGAAGATCAGCCTCCTAGTTCATGCAGCAGGCTGGAACACAGATCTGAAAGGGCATTTGGAAGATATTGATCAAGAGTATAAAAATTGACCTGTTTAGATATTATTCGAGGAGCACATGAAATAAGACACCTAACACAGACAAAAAAAAAAAAAAAAAAAAAAAAAAAGGGGGGG
>NW_007729720.1:41196-162512 GCF_000696425.1 Galeopterus variegatus
AAAAAAAAAAAAAAAAAAAAAAAAAAAAAAAAAAAAAAACGGGGGGGTTTCAAGAAAATTCTGGTAAATATAACTTGAACAGAATTAACGTATGAAAGTATTATTTTAGAAAATGTTTGAAGGTCTTCTAATCCAGGTATACAGAAAAGCCCAAGATAATGTAGGGTTTTCAGAAATGGAATAATGATTTAATATCAGGCCTAGGATTTTGAAGTAATAAGGCTGGAAATATACACAGTAGCTATAACAGGTAAGATTTTATAGGTTATATTAAATACCATTGACTTTATCCTGAATACCAAGAGAAAATTCTGAAGAATTTAAAAAACACTGATATGACTGGATTTGTAATTAAAAACAAAATATAGCACTAACTATAATGGCTTGCATTTACTGACTGATTAAATTGTGCTGTGTTCTGTTCTGCATACTACACATCCCCATAAAGCTGGTACTATTATCCCTATTTTGTAAATGAAGGTATTGAAGCAGAAACTGGTTGCTGTAGATGGCACAACAGTAAGCAATATGTGGAGATTTGAAACTAGATCACTTGTAGAGAATAGATGAATATGAGTGTAAGACCAAGGGCAGGAAGACATTTATAAAGCTGTAGATGTTATTTAGATAAAATGTAATAACCAGGAAAAAAAACATAATAAACAGAGAAGAGCGATTCTAAACCTTAAACCTGTTGGAAAGGTGCTTAACTGGCTACGTGAAATAAAGAAAAAGAGAATCAACCATGTCCCATTGTGTCTCTCACTGAAAAAATGTTAGACTTAAAACCAGTTTACAATTTTTGCCATTGCTTAGCTGATATTTTAACTCTGAACTTTTATGAAGTTGTTACAACAAGCAAATGGAAAGGACATTCTTGGGGGGGAGGGGAGAGAGGGAGGAGGGAGGGAGGTGTCGGTGATGGGCCATAATAACCATATACAGTGTATATTGACAAAATAAAAATTTAATGAAAAAAAAAAATTAAATAAAAAAAATAAAAGAAATAAGTAAAAACCACAAAAAAAATATTAAAAATTATTAGAGATTATGTAAATTCACAGATGATATTAACAATTTAAGATTGTTTGATTTTTTTTTTTGTCTTGGTGAAAAGGTCTCTCCATTAACAAGAAGAAAGAACATAATGGCAAAAATATTGCCTCATGGAGCTTGAAAGGGAAAAATAGCAAGGAGAGTTAAATTTGAATTTAGCTCAATCACTAACTTCAGATAGCTAGAGTACATGATATTGGGTCTTTGTGATAGCTGCTTTAATAGATCTGTGTCATTTGAGTATTTAAAAGCTAATTAAAGTAGCAACTATAGTATGTCATCTCCATCACCATCTCACTAATTTTGTAGGACAAACCTATTTTTATCTTCAGCATTAAATGCTTAACTAGCTCTTATCTTTCTCAAATTTAATCTGGGATATTTTAGGTTGTAATAAAATTAATATGAGTTCTTAATGAATAATTTAAACAGTTTTAACTTTAACTAGAGTATTTTCCTTTTCTCCTCCTTTTCTTCTACATTTTGGCCTGCAAACAGATTTACCTAAAGATCACCTAAAGATTTATTCTATGACCCGAAACATATAATTATTCCCAATTGTTCAAGATGGGAATATTATCTGCTCTTTATACACACATATCAAAAATTATGTACCCCATATATGTATTATTATAAAAGTAGCTACTACTATAAAGACTAACAGTGTGTATTTGAATAAAAGCAGCATGATATTCTATTAGAAAATACATACCAGAAAACAAAAGACTATGTTACCGTCCCTTAAAGTATAGCAGTAATTGTCAAAGAGAAAATTGTTATTATTAGGGAAACCTGTGTTATCATATTCAGATCTACGAAGCTATAAATGGAAACATTGGGAAATAAGTGATTAGTCACATGTATGAGCTGAAGAGATAGATACATTAGCATTATATTAGTTATTTATTGTTGCAAAACAAATTACTTCAAAAACTTATCCACATAAAACAACAAACATTATCTCAAACTTTCAGAGCTACAAAAATAAGAGAGGTTTAGCTGGCTCGATATCTGTCATGAGTTTGCCATCAAGTTGTGATCTAGGCTACAGTCAACAAGGCTTCACTGCTGCAGGGTAATCTGTTTCTATGAGAACTCATGGACCTGGTGGTAGCAGTGTTTGGTTACTGCATTCAACTGAAAACTTGACAGAAGCAAATGATCCACTTCCAATCTCACTCCTGTAGTTCTTAATAGGAATTTTCAGTTCCTCACTTCTCAGGTTTGCTCATAGAATATCTGGCTGACATCCCCCAGAATGAGTGATACAAGAAGATAGACAGTGACTTAAATGCAATCTACAGTGTCTTCCACGACCTAATCTTTGAAGTAACACACAATTACTTCTACTATCTTCTACTGGTCACGCAGACAAATCCTAGTACAATATGTGAGGGAATATATGAGTATGAATATCAACAGTATTATTCATAGCAATCTTAGGCCATCTTAGGGACAGGCTGTCATAATTAATTATAATATAATATAATTAATATAATATAATATTTTATAACTTCTCAGTAGGAGGCAAAACAAAATAGGGAAAATTCTAGCCAAACAATTTTGAATAAATAAGAAATAAATTAAAAACAGGGATCGAGTCAAAAGATAGAGTTCAGCAGCAGATTTAAAACAAAAATAAAATTGAAAAAAGATTTATTCAAGGTAGGACTACTTGAACAGGAGGGAATTTTTGAAGATTATTTAAAAACTCCTTTAGTAAGGAATAGAAAACGGTTGATGATATTATTTGCTTAATAACATCATTATTGAGATTTAGTTCACATAACATAAAATTCACTCTTTTAAAGTGTGCAATTTAGATTTTAGTATGTTCACAGAGATATGCAACTACAATGTCTGTCTAAATTTAGCACTACACAAGAAATCCCATAAACATTTTCTCCTCACCCCATCTCCTGGCACCCACTTATCTACTTTCTGTCTCTATAAACTTCCCTGTTCTGGACACTTAATTTTAATGAATTATGAATGCAATGATATACTATATGGTCTTTATACCACATTTCAATCAATTGACTATTTGGGTTCATTTCAATCAGTTGATGGGTATTTGGGTTTTCCTCACCTTTTACTACTGTAAATAATATTGCTGTCCATATTTGTGTGTAAATTTTTGTTTACATTTATGTTTTTATTTCTCTTGAGTATATTACTAGAGGTGGAATTATGGGCTATATAATAACTCTGTATTTAACACTCTGAGGAATTTTTAAGCTGTTCTCCAAAGTGTCTGCACCATTTTACATTCCCATGAACAATGAATGACAACTTATTAACACTTGCTGTGAAGTTGTACGAAATGCAGTGGATTTTTGCATGTGGATCTTGTATGCTGGATATGGGCTGAATCCATTTATCAGTTCTAAAGTGTTTTTCATGTGGATTCCTTAGGGTTTTCTATATACAGTATCATGTCATCAGCAAATATTCTTTTTTTACTTCTTTTTCAAACTGGAACCCTGACTAGAACCAGCAGAACAATGTTGAATAGAAGTGGTGAGAGCAGAAATCGTTGTCTTCCTTTTGATTTTAGTGGAGATTCTTTCAGTCTGTCACCATATGTGCAATGTTACTATAAGATTTTCATAAATGCTGGATCATATGGTGGTTCTATCTGTAATTATGTGAGGAACCTCAATACTGTTTTCCATAATGGCTGTACTCATTTACAGTCCAACCAGCAGTGTAGAAGAGTTCCCCTTTCCTCACATCTTTGCCAGCATATGTTGTTCTTATTCTTTTTAATAAGGGCCATTCTAAACAATTCCTTGAACTTTCTGAATATTAGGGGTGGGGTTGAGGTGGGGCGAGTGTGGGGGAGGAATAGGTTGGGTAAAGTGCATAAAAAATATCATGATTTGTATAATAATACTCTTATAATAATAATATTTTAAAAGATTTTCATAGAAGATCTTCATTGATTTAATGAAGTTCTGTTTTATTCTTTCTTTGTTACTTTTTTTAATAAAAGGATTTTGAATTTTGTCAATGCTTTTCTTCATATATTGAGATAATCACATACATTTTTCCTTTATTCTACCAAAATGATGCATAGCATTAACTGATTTTCAGATATCAACCCAACCTTGCATTTTTCAGGTATAACCCAATCATTCTAGGTGTATAATCTCATTTTAAAGTCCCTGAATTTTGTTTGTTAGAAGTTTGTTGTGCTCTTTCTATGTCTAAGTAATATTAGTTTCAGGACTTTTTTCTGGTGATAGGTATGAATGTTTTTCATATCAGAGTTTTAGAATGAGTTTGAAAGTGTTCTCTTCTTTTTAGTTTTTTAGGGAAGTGTATAAATATTGGTACAACATTCTCTTTAAATGTTTGATAGAATTCAATGATGATGGTATCGGGACTGGGTTTTCCTTTGAGAAAATGTCTTAAAATACCAACTTGATCTCTTTACTTATCATAGATCTATTTACATTTTTACATCTTCTTCTGCCTAGTTGTTCTATCCATTGTAGGGTATTGAAGTCTTCATCTATGATTGCTGAATTGTCTCTCTCTCCCTACAATTCTGTTACTTTTTGCTTCACCTATTTTGGAGTACAGTGATTAGTAGTGGGAATATGTGTATTGACCATACTTTCTTGTTTTTACATGTCTCAGTTTTTTTTTTTATTGTGAAAAAGAACATATTTAAAAAGATAATACAGCAACTTTGAAAGTAAGATTTATCTTTCTTCCAGTGTTTCTTCTTGTTTTTATTTGTTGCTGTAATTGCCAAACAAGTCAAAAAATGACGATTCTCTGTGGATGGGACTTGAGTTTGGGAAGTGGTCTACTTTCTTATGTTCATGGTTAGTATATTGAAATGTGAATGATTTGTGTGTGTGTGTGTGCGTGTGTGTGTGTGTGTGTGTTGATCATGCATCCTCCAAACTTTATGAACAGACATTTTAGTTCTAGGATTTTGAGTTTGTTGTTGATTATTCCTTAAGGTTTTTCTATGTAGATACTAATATCAACTGCAAACAGAGACAATATTCTTTCTTCCTTTACAATCCAAGTTCCATTTATTTCCTTTTCTTACTTTATTTCAATGCTGGAACTTTCAGCACAATGATGAAAAAGAGTAGTAAGAAAAGACATATTTGCCTTGCATTTTCATCTGAGAGGGAAAGGATTTATTCTTTTATCATTAAGTACAATGTCAGCTCTTCTGTAGATGTTATTTACTAAGTTGAGGTCATTCCCATCTATTCCTAATTTTCTAAGAGTTTTTATTATGAAAAAGTAATTTTTTCAAACTTTTTTCTGCTTCAATTGATTAATCATATGATTTTACTCTTTCGCCCTGTTAATATGGTGGATCATATTGACTGAATTTAAAATGTTGAGTAAATTGTGAGCCCTTGAAATATACTCCATTTGGAAATGGTGCATAATCAGTTTTATACAGTTGGATTTGGTTTGATGATATTTTCTTGAAGATTTTTGCCTCTAAATTAATTGTATATTTTGATCTATAATTTTTCTTTCTTCCTTCCTTCCTTCCTCTTTTCTTTCTTTCTTTTTCTTTTATTGTATAATGCCTTTTCTGCTTTTGACATCATAATGATACCGGCCCCAAAAAAGACAGGAAGTATACCTGGAAGAGATTGCATAAACTTGGAGTTAATCCTTCTTTAAGGGCTTGGTAGAATTCTCCAGTCAAACTCTAGGGGCCTGGAGAAAAATTTTTGAAAGAGGATGTTTTCTAATTATAAATTTGACTTGATTATATGAAAAATTTAGACTACTTATGTTATCTTGATTGATTTATGTAATTTTCATTTTTGAGAAATTGTTTCATTTCTTTTAAGCTGTTAAATATAAAGTTCCTGATAATATTTCCTTATTATTATTTTAGTAGATGTTGAATATGTAGTGTTATCATCTATTTTATTCCTGATATTGTTTATGCCTGTCTTTTTCTTTTCATTTTTGTTAGTCTTTATAGAAATGTATCAAATTTTATTAATTTTTCAAAGAACCAATATTTTTCTTCATTGATTTACATTATTGTTTTCTATTAAATTTCAGTCATTCCTGTTTTTAAATGTATTATTTATTTTCTTTTGTTTGAACTGGGTTTACTTTTCTTTTTCCAGTATATGAAGGCAGGAAATTAGGTTACCAACTATGAACTTTTTTCATTTCAAATGTAACCATTTAGCTGTATAAATTTCCCTTTCAGCACTCTCTTAGCTTGATGGAGTTTGGATGTGTTGTCTCCTCCAAAACTCATGTGGAAATTTGATCTCCAATGTGGCAGTGTTGGAAACTGATTTAGTCATGGGGTTGGATCCCTCATGAATGGATTAATGCTCTCCCTGGGGGAGGGGGGATTAATGAGTGAGTTCTCGCTCTGTTAGTTCCCCCCAGAGCTCCTTGCTTAAAAAGACCCTGGCATCTCCCCCCTCTCTCTCTCTCTCTTGCTTCCTGTCGCCATGTGATCTGCTTGTACCCTCCACTGCCTGCCACTTTTCTGCCATGAGTAGAAACAGCCTGAGGCCCGTGCCAGATGCAGCTGTCCCAGAATCGTAAACCAAATAAACCTCTCTTCTTTATAAATCACCCAGTCTCAGGTATTTCTGTTATAGCAGCACAAAACGGACTAAACCATAGCTGTATCTTACATACTTTTAGATGTTGTATATATATTTTTTTTGAATTCTACAATTTTTTTTTATGTCCCTTAGGACTTTCACTTTAAGTCACGTATTATTTAGAAAAGTACTGTTTAATTTCCACATGTTTAGAAATTTTCCTATTTTCTCTTTGTTGATTTCCACTTTGAGTTTTTTGTGTTCAGATAACATACTATGAATGATTTCAAATAATATAAATATGTTGTGAGCAGGTTCTTGCTTCCAAATATGGTCTATCTCATAAAAATACAGATGATAGATGATAAATAGAAAGACAAAAAGATAGCTATAGATACGTATTTATTGTATAAGTATACATACTTATACTTATATATGTGCATCTTAATACACACACACACACACATCTTTATCCATTATTGTTGAATGGAATATTCTATATATATATCAATTTAATTCTGTTAATTGATAGTGTTGTTCACATCTTTCATGTTCTTAGCTTGGTAATACTTTAAAATTTACTCTGCCAATCTCTGCCTTTTAATTGGTCTATTTAGGCCATTCACATTTAAGGTACTTATTAATATGTTAGTTTTAGTCTGCCATTGTATT
This sequence comes from Galeopterus variegatus, assembly GCF_000696425.1. Lineage (NCBI taxonomy): Eukaryota > Metazoa > Chordata > Mammalia > Dermoptera > Cynocephalidae > Galeopterus > Galeopterus variegatus. The sequence continues at coordinate 48,492 of NW_007729720.1, forward strand.
ATTTGTTCTCTATTTGCATGATCTGTCTTTTATTCTTCTCTTTGTCTTTTCTTGTCATGCTAGGGGGTTCTTGGACATTATTTTAGGATTTTTTTATGAAGCTGTTTATATTTTTTATAGTATATCTCTTCATATTCTTTTGTAGTAACTGCTCAGGATTTTACAATGTACACATGTGACTTATAGTCTAATGATATCAACAACTTCACAGTTTTAGTGAAGTGTAGAAAGGTCACTTCCATCTAGTTTCCTTGGTTTTCTTCACATTAGTTATAATTGTTCTGTGTATAGTGTATTGTATGTTTTTGTTTCAATCATCACATATGATTTTTAAAACTCATGAGGAAAAGAATACTCTACTGTATTTACCCAAATTTCTGTTCTTATCTTTGTTATTCCCTCCTGATGCTCTGAGAATTTTTGGGTTTTAGATCTTTTTTGTTTGAAGAACTTCCTTAGCTATTTTTTAAGGGTAGATCTGTTAGTGAAAAATTCTCTGAGTTTTCCTTTGTCTTGAAAGATAGTTGTACAAAATACAGAATTTCTGGTTTACAGTTTTTTTTGTTGTTGTTGTTCTTGTTTGTTTTACCTTTTGTGAAATGTTGGACCACTTCTTTCTGGCCTCTGTGGTTTCAAATGAGAAATCAGCTGTCATTCAAATTGGTTCTCCCCTATAGGTAATGCATAATTTTTGGTTGGTTTACATGTATTTTATTTCTTTATAGTTTTCAGATGTTTTATTGTTACATGTCTTGGGATGAATTTCTTTGGATTTATTCTGTTTGACATTCACTTAACTGTTTAGATCTGTACTTTTGTTTATTTCACCAAATTTGGGTTTTCAGTTATTAGTTGTTTGAATAATATTTTTTTTTCTTTCTGAAACTCCAGTAATACAAATGCTGAATATTTTTTTTTTAAGATTTATTTATTTTTTTATTTTATTTTTGTCTTTTTCATGACCAGTAAGGGGATCACAACCCTTGGTGTGGTGTTAAAATGCTGAATAATTTTTTATTGCCCATAGAGTCCCAGCAGTTCTGTTTAATTTTCTTGTCTTTTTTCTCTCTGTTTTGATTGGGCAAATTATACTGATCTCTCCTCAAGTGTACTGATTCTATCCTCTATTTCCCTTCTACTACTGAGCTCATCAGTAGATTATTATTATTATTTTTTTTAATATTCTAAGGTGGTGTTGTGGAGCAGTTGTGGGGGAGGGGGAGAGAAGAAAGGGGAGAGAGACAGGGTGGATGAAAAGGAAGGGGGGAATGGTTGAGGCGTGTGGCATACTCGTGGTTCTGGCAGGGGAGCCCAGGGGGCATCTGAGGGTGGCTTGCTTGTGCCTGGGCTGGATGTGAACTTTGGGAAGGTATGGCTAAGGCCCTCAACCCCCTCCGTCCTGGCTCAGGAGATTAGGGGGCTTCTGGCGGTGGCTCAGTGGTTGTCCCTGGACTGGAGGCAGACATCCAGGGGCATGGCTGAGGCCTTCATCCCCGTACTGCCCCAGCTCAGAAGCCCAAGGGGCTTCTGGTTGTTCTCGGTTTTATAGGTGTTCTTTGGTGGTGTTAGAACTTCACAGATTAATACCAAAACTTTGTCTCTGATCTGTGGGGTTTTTGTTTTTTCTTTCAGTTCTGTATTGGATTATTCTTTATTCCCACCACTTAAATTCTTCACTGTAACTAATTTTTTGTCCTTTGGTTATTTCTAAAATGGAGAACTTCCTTTGGGGACCAGCACTTGAGCCCTGCCTGTGGTTGACCTAAATTGCTGCTTTGCTGCTGATTATCTGGGGGAATCATTTAGTGTAGCTCAGGTTTTAATTGTTGACCTTATAAGCACTTTCCAGGTCTTGTGAGGTCTGATACACCTGGGTTGTGTGGAAACTCCGGTTGGGCCTGAGTGTTTTCAGCAAACTGCACTCCCTGCAGTTCTATATTCCTGACCTGTCTCTACTGAGTGGTCATGTGCTGATGGGGGCAAAGATGAGCTGTCCATGTTATGCCCCAACATTACCACAGTGGGCCAGTCTCCCCCACCTCCTGCACTCCAAACACTTCCTATGAGACAGGCCATGCATTGGTCCCTTGCAGTGAATCTTGGGACACTGAGTGGCTCCCTTTTTCAGTTGTCTGTTGTCTCTTGCTCCTATGTGTGTCCACGGGAGCCCTATTAGTGATCTTGTTGGCCTGGGAGCCACCAAGGACCTCTTCTCCCCTGAAGCCTCCAAGCAGTTTCATACAAAGGACACAGCAGTGGCTTTTGCCAACCCTTGCTCTGTGTCCTAACCAGGGCGAGCCTTGAAGTGGTAGGGGCTCGAAACATTCAGAGCAGTTCTTTCTTTCTCCCGTTGCTGCATCTCCCAACTTTATGAACTCTGCACCTCTCTCCTTTTCTTCCCCTGATGTCTAACAGCCCCAGCTTGGCAGTCATTGCTTTTTTAATAGTTGTAAATTGGTTGATTGTGGGAGAGGGTGACCTGGGGAACCTTCTATTCAGCCATCTAGGAAGTTTTATTTTGTTTTTAATTTTTCAGTGCTATGCTTTCCATTTGGTTTTCATGTAACTTCATTTTCTTTACTGAGATTTTCTAATTTTTTCTTTTATTTTAATGCAATTTGAAATATAGTTGCATATATATATATATATGTGTGTATATATATATATATATAATAACAGCTACTTTAAAATCTGTTTCAGACCATTATAACATCTGATTCATTTAACATTTTTGTCAGTTGATTGTCTTTTATTATTCATGTTGTGGTTTTCCAAGATTCATAGTTAATTGTCTGTTGTATTCTGCTGTGGATTGAATGTCCACCCAAAACTCATTGAAGCTTGATCCCCATTGTAACACTGCTGAGAGGGTGGGAATCCAATTATGGCATTTGAAAGGTAGTGCCTTTAAGAGGTGATTAAATTGTGAAAACTGTTCTATGAGTAGATTGATTCATTCATGGAGTATTGGGCATGGTTCTGATGGCTTTGTAAGGAGATGCAGTGAGAAAGTTAGCTCTCACTCTTGCTCTTGCCATTTCTCTCAATGTGATGTCTTGAGATACTGCAAAGAGTCACCCAACCAGGGAGAAGGTCCTCATCAGGTGTGTTTCCTGGACCTTGGGCTTCCCAGCCCTCAAAACGATAAGAAATAAATTTTATTTCTTTATAAATTACCCAGTTTCAAGTATTCGGTTATAAGAAATGGAAAACAAACTAATACGTATTCTATACTTTCATTCTATTTGTTAGGAAACTTATGATCCTCTTTAAATCTTTTATTTTAGCAGGTAGTAATTCCACTTAGGTTTAGCACAAAAGCCCTACCTCACTTACTTTTGTGGGTCCTGGTTCCAATGCCTGTTTGATTTTCAGAATCTTTGCAGTCTGCTTGGTTTATCTGGTTCCACTGAAGCTCCTATGGGTCCCCGCTGGTTTTGTCTGAGGTTGCATAAGAGGTTTTTCCAGGGTGGACTGCCTGTTGTCTCCACATGACAGAAGGAAATTTCTGGCCCATAGGGAGGAGAAATGCTTCCTGGGATGGATCAGTTTCTGTGGTCAGATTCTACTCACCAGTGTCGATTGGTGTTTCTTCTTCACATTCTAGAAAATGAGATATTTAATATTTATCTCATACCTACCCTAGCCAGCCCTGAAATCAACAATTTCTCCAAGGAGCTCTTGTTCTTTTCAGTGGAGGATGGTTTCAGAGACCATCATCTGGCAATAGCTGTGTTCTTTGCTGTTGTAGTTTCTTTGTCTCTTGATCCTTTCAGCAGACAGAACTAGGGAACATACACTTGAATATACAAATATACACATTCGCACATATATGTTCATACGTATATAACATGCATAAATACATACAAATGTAACAATAATGGTATATATTTCACATATGTAGAAATCCTACACAGGATATTATTAGTCTCTGTCTTCCTAGACAGAATATTATCAGTCTCTCTCTTTTTCTCTCTGTCTCTCTATATATGAGGGTACTTCAAAAAGTTCAGTAATAAATAGAATTAAAAGGTAATACAAATCTTTCTATGAGCTTCTGCCCTTATGTGAGTCTGTATGTGTGTGTATATTCAGAAATGAGTTTACACAGATAACTTCAACTGCAATTGCACCAAAGGATTCAGTGTTATTTCTTGCCTTCCTTTATCCCATATTTGTATTTTTTATCCTCTACAATATAAACCTTGGCTCTTAACAACATTAATACATTTACTCATTAACTCAATTCATTAGTACATCTACCACCATAGTTTCAGAAATGCTTGAACCTCACTGCTACAAATAAATAAGCATAATAAAGAGAGAGTACAGGTGTCTTTGCCTGTACAAGAGAGTACTGGTGTCTTTGAAACCATCCCCAAACCCTCTTAAGAGTTTGGGTATATAGTCAAATGTTATACTTAGTTTTACTTTGCACGTCTGTCTGTGGGAATAAACATACACCTTATTTTAATTTGATAGAGGGAACCTTCTCTTTATTTCCCCTTTTCACTTCATTAGGACAAATCATCTCAGTTCTTTAATCTTTTTTTTAATGGCTTCGAAGTTTTAAATTCCTATGACAATATTTCTGTGTGAATGCTTTATCATTTTTTTATGTAGCAGTGCATTATTATATGTCACTTATGGCAAAGATAAAGGCATAACATTTAATCTTCCATTCAGCATAAATTCACACAACTGCACTTATTTACAGGGACCACTGGATAGTTTACAGCTTTTATTCATAAATTTACATTACAGCTGAAAGGACTCTGGCTTTTAAAATAAAATGGCAGTCCTTTAATCTTACCATCCTGCCTTTTCTTTTATCATTTTCTTTTCTTAAAATTGATTTATTGATTTTAAATTCAATTAGAGCAGTGTTTTTCATTGGTCATAGTATGGTTAGACCAGAAAAATAAAAGCTCTTCCGATGGATGCAATAATAAAATCTTGAAAAGCATACTTAGGTGGACTCTGATGAATGTTGAGGAAAAATTGGAGAAAAGAACCACTGAATCTACCTAAGAACTATAAGCCTGATTTTTACCTGCTCCCTACACCTCCCTCCAATCTTGCCACACACCTTGATTATTGAAATAAAAATCTTGGGTGAAAACCAAGTTACTGTTGATCTGATTTATGCAGCTTACAGAGAAGCTTTGAAAACATACACTGAATTTTAAGTATAAGATGTGAAAAAACTTTCAGTCTAGGTTGGCTTTGAGTGCACTTCACTGATCCATGCAATCCTACAGGGCCCTGTGCTCTGAAGGGCCCTGCACATGATTTAATGCTATGTCATTACCATCTTAAAATTTTTGATAATTTTTGAGCAAAGAAACTCACATTCTTATTTGCCTCTGGGCCCTGAAAATTATGTAGCAGATCTTGCTTTCAGTGATAGTAAATTTTGATGAATCGTAGAACACAGTTTTGTATGTAATCTATTATGGATATTTGAATTTTGGATTACAACTTTATAACATTAAGTATGTTTACCTTAAGAGTATTTTCAAAGTCCATCTTGCTATGTAAGATAATATATTCATGGGTTTCCGTATTGAAACTTGGAATTATTTTGGTGAGGAAAATGAATAAATTAATCTGCCTACCACAGCTAGTCTGGTATTTTTTTTTTCTATTTCAGATGCTTTATTTTTCAGTATTAAAATTTCCAATTAGTTCATCTTTGTAGTTTCTATTTATCCTTAGAATTTTTTTATTCTTTTATTAATCTTGATCATGTTTTACTTTATAGCATTGACCATAGTTATGACTGCTACTTTAAAATTATTTTCTGTTAAGAATTCTTATGCTTGATTTTTATTATTTGAATTTTCTTTTGAGGATGTTACTTCATATAACTAGAAGTTTTGATTGTGTCTTTAACATTGTGATGGACATATTCTGGAAAAATCGTATTTGAATCTTCAAAAGAGCATAGATTGTTTTTATTTAGCAAGCAATTTTTTTTATTAAGAATATTCATGAGATACAATCATTCTTTAATAGTATTTACTTATTCACTTATTTATTTACTTTTGTGGGTCTGTCTTCTTGCATGTAGTGGTTTGTTAGTTTATGTTATTTCCTGTATTAGGATTCATTTTTATTGCTGAGTAGTATTCCACTGTCAACTATTTGTCATTTTTTTATCCATGGATCTCTTGATGCTTATTTGAGTTGTTTCCAGTTTTATGCTGTTATGAATTAAGTTATTGTAAACGTGCATATAAGTCTTTATCGTATATATCTTTTATTTCTTTTAAAAATATCTGTAAATGGACTGCACAGACTCTAATATAGGTGTATAATTTTTCTTTATTAAGAACTTGAAACTGTTTTGCAAAACAATTGCACTATTTGCATTCCCATCATCAGTGCATGAGAATTCCAGTTCCAACACATCCTTGATAACATTTGGTTTGACCAGACTTTTTAATGTTAGTCGTTCTACTGGTTATATAATAGCATCTCGTTGGGATTTTTATTCGCAATTCAATAATGATTAATGATATTGAATATTTTTACGTGATTTTTGGCTATTTCAGTATCTTCTGTTCAAATATTTTGGTCATTTTTAGTTGACCAGGTTATTATCTTCTTATTAATGAGTTGTACAGTTTATTGTATTATCTAATATTATAAATGTTATATATTATATAAAAATGTTACACATATGATTTTCTTATTCTGTAGTTTGTGTTTCACTTTCTTGATATCTTTCAAAGAGCAATAATTTAAAATTTTTAAAATTTGCATGTATTTCTCTTTAAGGTTTGTGCTTTTCTGTGTGGAACATGTAAAATATTTACCTATTCAAGATTATAAATATTTTCTTCTAGATGATTTGTATTTTTAGCTCAGATTATTTTTTACAGTTACATGCAATAACTGGTATTTCACTTTTTTTAATCCACTGGGATATCCAGGTGCTCCATCATTATTTACTTTTAAAGTATTCTATTTTTTTTTAATTTTGTCTCGATAGCTTTGTTGGAAATTTATTGATATTGTCTACATGGGTCTACTACTGGAGTCTTTATTTGCTCACATTTAATTCTAGGTTTGTTATTACACAAATGCTACTCTGTCTTGATAATTGCAGCTACATAGTAATTCCTGGAGTCAGATAATGTACCACTACAACTTTTCATATCTATGTATTTGGAAAGTGTATTTATCTCATACTTTACACACATTTAAATAAATAACATCATAGAGGCAATGTTCATATTTGAAGCCAATGCTATTTTCTATCACTTTTGTGTACTGCTATTTATAAAAAATGTAAATGTTTCTCAGCTGAGAAATGGTGACCTTGTGATGGAAATAGGGTGTTGGGAGAGGTGGAAGGTAAGGATTTCAAAGGTTCACAAGAAAACATTTTTGAGTGATTGATATATTCTTTATATTTCTTTCACCAGTGTATGCACATGTCAACATTTATCAAATTCTGAACTTTAAGTGTGTGTGCTTTATTGAATGTTAATTGTTCTTAAATAAAGATGGTAAGAATTGTGCTTCTATAGAGGAGTGAGAAAGGTATACAAAATGTCTTTGTGCTTAAAATAACTTACAATTCAAAAATATTATCATCTTAAAGACAAAATATTAACCTATTTCCCAACCAAATATAATATTTTCTATGTTCTGTCTTTAATATTGTATTATGACCATCATACATGATTAAGAAAACACGACATTTCTTGCAGACAGGCTAAACTCCATCTATTTTGACAGAATGTGTGTGCCATACAGCTAAAACAAATCAAGGTTATGTATTCCTGACTTACAAAGTAATTGTCAGTGCTATTGATTCCTGAGTTGCTCTTCACTCACCTTTGTCTTTTGGTTTCATTTAATTGAGATAAACACAGAACCCCTTGAGTGTTTGATTGCAGCAATTAGAATGTAACAGTTTAATGTAAACAAATAAAAGATAATAACCATAAGAACAAAGAAGTCTCCTGCAGACACTAAGTTGTTGTTGTGGTTTTAATATTGAGGGATGTAATTAATCAGTGCAAACTTCTAACAGGAGGAGGAAGGTTAGGAAGAGTGAATCTCATAAATACTTGATTTAGGGTTCCATTCCCTCTTACATCTCTTTCTCTTGCTCAATTTTCGTCAGCCACAAATATGTTCTGTTTTTTCTTTGAACATAACAAGCACATTCCTTCTGCCAAGAAAGCTGAGCTTGTCTGGGTCCATATATTTCACTGAGGTCTCGGGTAAAATGTTAACATGTAACTGCCTCCAGAGTATCCTTATTTAATAACCTACTGTAACATAATCCCTGATGTTCTTTATCATATCAGTTCACTGCTTTTTATTTGCATATATCTGGAAACTATAAAATAATATTTATTAAATAAACAAACAAATAAATAGTTTTCTGACACTGTCTACTACCATTTTTTTCCTACCAGAATTAAAATTCTCTGAAGGTATGGATCTTGACCATCTTGTTGCCCACTTTTATGTAGTCCCTAGAAGAGTGAATGGTATGTAAGTATCCATCTAATAAACATTGTTTAGACTGAATGTTTGACATTTGAAAATAATGTGACTTTGTGTGGGTAATATTACCTTTCCATAATATCTCTTTTATTTCTATAAATGCAGATGAATATAATAATTGCCATGTGTACGTAAACTGTGTTAAAATAAAACCAATCAAAATAGTAAAAGCATGCTTTATTTGTTGTAAAGAAATATCATGAGCAAGCTATTTATGCATTTTGAAATTTATAGTTTACTAAATATATAGTTTTCTACATTCATAAACTATATATGTATATATATGAATATCAACTGAATATAATCTAAAAATGAGTAACTATGTGTTTTGCTCCTTTTAAGGAGGCAGATGGGTTGTAAAAATCAACACTTATCTAAAGGACTCATATAGAAGACTCAGAACAGAGAAAGGTTCTACCTATGTGTGTAATTGGTTCATCAAATGTGAAATTGTTTTGTTTTCTTCAAATACTGTCTCATGTCAAAATTTCTTCTGCTATGAGTAATATATTTGGAGCAGATTTCATAGTTTCTTTGGTTGCTGCTAGTTATTAAAAAATCCCACTCTATCTTTGGATGTTGGACTGATTCTGTTTGATGCTGACAGCCTTTGCCAATGAGTGGTTGTCTCTGGCATACAGTCTGTGTGTTTAAAAATGATGGGCATTTTAGACATGGATAGCCTATGTGACTAAAATGTAAAAGAGGACTTGAAAACAGTTGGTCTACCAAAATAAACTTATAGGTAAAAAATGAATGTTCATTTTTAGAGAGATAGAAACTAATTCTTATATGTTTAAAACCTGATATTGCTACTAAGTAAAATCATAAAGATGTCATGCTCAGTCACTTTTCCTAAGAAAATATTTCGTTTGATGTCACCACATTGGGCTGACACCAGGGATCAATTTAATGGGGGCTGGCTTGATAAGAACAGAACTGCAAGTCAGAGTGAATTTTATATTTGAATATATTCAGTTGTACCAATGCACTAAAAAGTAAATAAATGAATAAATTAAAAATGTCCTAGACTTCAGGAAAGTATACCTTAAGAGAAGTATTATTGGAAGAGGAATCAAAAATAGCAAATACTCCACTATATCATAAGAGGAAAAGAAGTCATCTAAAATTAGTGTGGTAATATCTTCTTAATTAGCCTCATCATATTTATAGTCTCCTTTTAAAAAATACTACATTTAGGGCTGGCCCCGTGGCTCACTCGGAAGAGTGCGGTGCTAGTTGCGCCGAGGCACGGGTTCAGATCCTATATAGGGATGGCCGGTGCACTCACTGGCTGAGCGTGGTGCAGACCACACCACGCCAAGGGTTGCAATCCCCTTACAGGTAAAAAAAAAAAAATCACATTTATGCATTTTTAGGAAAACAAAATAACATAGTTTATAAAGTTTGAATACATGATAGTTTTTAAATGTGCTAAAATAAATTTATCAAAAAGCATATTTATTGAAGTATTTAAGTATTTCCTAACTATTTAACATGTATTAGACAGCATTACCATTTTCATTAGGATCCTGAGTTTTTTTATGTGTTGGTGATGTTTTGGTGTTGTGCCTCTAACCCCATTTTTTTGTTGTTGTTTATTATTTTTTATATATAATTATTATTTTTTTTGCAGCTAGGTTGATTGTACATATCTGTGGGGTGCAGCATTGAATATCAATACTTGTATGCAATATGTGCTGTTCGAATCAGGAAAATAGCATATTCTTCATTATACAATGCAAAATTTTTGTGGCCTTTTATGAATTTCTCCCTTTCTCCCCTCCCTGTCTGTCTTTCCCACCTCAGTTCCGTTTTCTTCTCCTGAAAGGTCTACATATGATTGTCAATGTTGTATCATTGTCTCTTTTTAAAATTTATTTGTTAATTTGTTTGTTCCATTTTAGCTCCCACATATAAGTGAGGACATGCAGTATTTCTCTTTCTGTGCCTGGCCTATTTCACTTAGTTTTCTCTAAGTTCAACCATGTTGCTGCAGATGGTACTATTTCAGTCTTTTTTTTTTTTTTTTTTTGGCAGAGTAGTGTTCCACTGTATAAATATACTATACTGTCCTTATCTAGTCATGCAGCAATGGACATTTAGGTTGGTTCCAACTCTTGGCTATTGTAAACAGAGCTGCAATAAAAATGAGAATGCTGGTGTCCCTTTGACATGATTGTTTCCTTTCCTTTGGGTATATACCCACCAGTGGGACAGCAGGGTCGTATGACAGTTCTATCTGTGGTTGTCTGAGGAACCTCCATACCATTTTTCATAATGGCTGCACCAATTTACAGTCACATCAACAGTGTAGCAAGGTTCCCCTTTCTTCACATCCTCACCAGCCTTTTTTATTCTCTTTTTGGTAGTAGCCAGTCTAAGTGGAGTGAGATGATGTCTCAATGTAATTTTGATTTGTATTTCCCAGATGCTGAGTGATGGTGACCATTCTTGTCATGTGTCTGTGGTCATTCGTATATCTTTCTTTGAAAAATGTCTGTTCAGCTACTTTTACCCACGTATTAATTGGGTTATTTTATTTTTTATTTATTTATTTTTTTTACTGTTAAGGTGTTTGGGTTCCTTTTGCATTCAGGATAATAATACTTTGTCAGATGCATAGTTTGCAAATACTTTCTTGCACTCTGTAGGTTGTCTTTTCACACTGCTAAGTGTTTCTTTTGCTGTACAGAAGCTTATTTTTCCTTTGGTCGTCTGTGCTTTTGGGATGGAATTCATAAAGTCTTCGCCCAGCCCTACTTCCTAACGTGCTTCCTCTATGTTTTCTATAAGAGTTTTATAGTCTCAGGTCTTATATTTAAGTTTTAAATCCATTTTGAGTAGATTTTGATATATGGCAAGAGGTATGGGTCTAGTTTCACTCTTCTACATATGGATGTCCAGTTTTCCCAGCACCATTTATAAAAGAGACAGTCTTTTCCCCAATGCATGTACTTGTCGCATTTGTCAAAGGTCAGTTGGCTATAGGTACATGGATTGATTTCTGGGTTCTCTATTCTGTTTCATTGGTCTTAGTGTGTTTTTATGCCAGTACCATGCTATTTTGGTAACTAAAGCTTTGTAGTATAATTTGAAGTCAGGTAGTGTTATGCCTCCAGCTTTATTTTATTTTTTGCTCAGGATTTCTTTGGCTATTTGGGGTATTTTTTTGTTCCATATGAATCTTAGGATTGTTTTTTTTTTTTGTTTGTTTGTTTGTTTGTTTGTTTCTATTTTTGTGAAGAATGCCATTGGTACTTTAACTGGGATTGTGTTGAATCTGTAGATCACTTTGGGTAATTTGGACATTTTCACAATGTTAATTCTTCCAATCAAAGAGCGTGGAATGTGTTTACATATTTTTGGGTCTTCTTTAGTTTGTTTCAACAGTGATTTGCAGTTTTCATTGTAGAGATCTTTTACATCCTCAATTGACTTCATTCCTAGGTATTTTATTTATGTATTTATTTATTGTTTTGGTGACTGTTAGAAATAGGCTTACCTTCTTGATTTCTTTTTCTGGTAATTCATTGTTGGAGTATTAAAATGCTACTGGTTTTGGAGTGTTGATTTTGTATCCTGCAACTTACTGAAATTATTTATCAACTCTCAACTCTAAGAGTTTTTTTGTAGAGTCTTTAGGCTTGTCCATATATAGGATAATGTCAAACGCAAACAGTGACAATTTGACTTCATCTTATCAAATACTTTTCAGCATCTACTGAGATAATCAAATAGTTTTTGCCCTAGATTTTGTTGATGTGGTGTATCACATTTACTGATTTGCATATATTGAACTTTCCTTGTATCCCTGGGATGAATCCCACTTGATCATGGAGTATAATTTTTTGGATTTGTTGCTGTATTCTATTTGCTAGTATTTTATTGAGGATTTTTGCATGCATGTTGACCAAAGATACTCACACATAGTTTTCTTCTTTTATTTTATCTTTGTCTGGTTTTAGTATCAGGGTGATATATGCCTCATAAAGTCAGTTTGATCTTAGCCAAAAGGCCGAGAAGCGATCATAAAGTCAGTTTGGAAGAATGGCCTCTGTTTCAGTTTTTTGGAGTACTTTGGAGAGAATTGGTATTAATTCCTCGATAAAGGTTTGGTAAAATTTGGCAGGAAAGCCATCCAATCTTAGACTTTTCTTTGTTGGGAGACTGCTGATTACTGCTTTAATCTCATTGCTTGTTATTGGTTAGTTCAAGTTTTCTATGACTGGTTCAACTGTGTTAGTTTGTGTGTGTCCATAAATGTGTCCATTTCCTCCAGGTTTTCAAATTTGTTAGCATAAGTGGTTTATAATAGTCTCTAGTGATACTTTGTATTACTGTGATATTAGTTGTAATGTCTCCTTTTTCATTTCTAATATTTGTTATTTATGTCTTCTTTCTTCTTTTTTTTTTCACTTAGCCTAACTAATGGCTTGTCTAATTTGTCAGTCTTCCCAAAAAAACAACATTCTGATTCATTGATCTTTTGTATCATTTTTGGAATTTCTGTTTCATTTACTTCTGCTTTGATCTTAATTTCTTCTTTCATTTACTGACTTTGGGATTGGATTTTTATTGTTTTTATAAATTTTGGAGAAGGAGCATTAAGTTGTTTATTTGCAATCTTTCTATTCTTCTGATGTAAGTGTTTATTGTGATAAACTTCCCTCTTAATACTACATTTGCAGTATCCCACAGGTTTTGGTATGATGTGTCTTCATTTGCATTAGTTTCAAGAAATTTTTTGATTTATGTTTAATTTCTTCTTGGACCCATATGAATGAAATATGGGTCCAAGAATGTTGTTTAATTTCTTTGTGCTTGTTACTGTTTCTAGTTTTAATCCATTGTGGTCTGAAAAGGCACATGAAATAATTTCAATTATTTATTTTTTTTAATTTGTTGAGACTTGATTTGTGACCTAACATGTGGTCTATCCTGGAGAATATTCCATGTACCGATAAGAAGAATGTATATTGTGTGGTTGTTAGGAAGTTCCTGTGTATGTCTGCCAAGTGCAATTTTTCTAATGTGTGGTTTAAATATTTTGTTTCTCTGTTGATTTTTTGCCCAGATGATCTGTCCAATGTTTAGAAAGGGGTGCTCAGGTCCCCAACTGTTATGGTATTTGGGTCTATCTTTTACTTTAGGTCTAATAGTGTTTGCTTTATATATCTGATTGTTCCGATGTTGAGTGCATATATATATATATTTGTGATTGTTATATCTTCCTGCCAGATAGATCCCTTTATCATTTATTATATTCCTCTGTGTCTCTTTTTATGGTTCTTGGTTTAAAATCTATTTTATCTGACAAGAGAATAACTACTCCTGTTCATTTTTGGTTTCCATTTACATGGTATATCTTTTTCCATCCTTTCACTCTGAGTCTGTATGTGTCTTTACAGGTGAGGAGTCTCTTGAAGACAGTATATAGTTGGGTCTATCTTTTTAATCCAATCAGTCTGACTGTGTCTTTTGAATGGGGAATTTAATCCATTTATGTTAAGGATTATTACTGAAAGGTGTTGACTTACTCCTGGTATTTTAATGATTTTCATTTAGATATTTTAAATATCTTTTGTTCTTTCTTCCCATTTTATTGTCTGTGTTCTATGTGTTTTTGTTTGTTTGTTTGTTTTGTGTGTGTGTGTAAGTGTGGTTAAATACAGTTTCTTTCTCTTTATCATTTGCATTTTTGTTGTACTAGTGGGTTTTGTTCTTTCTTGTGTATTCATGGTGCTGATTATTGTTTGTTGGATACCAAATGCAGTGCTCCCTTGATGCCCACAGTTTTTGTTTTCTGGAAAATACACTATTTCTCCCTCATTTCTAAAGGATAGCCTTGCTGTATATAGTATTCTTTGCCAGCATTTTCTTTTCTTTTTGTATTCTGAATATATCACCCCATTCTCTTCTTGCTATTAGGGTTTCTGATGAGAAATCTGCTGTTAGTCTGATGGGGGATCCCTTATGGGTGACTTGATGCTTTTCTCTTGCAGCTTTTAAGATTGTCTCTTTGTCTTTGACCTTTGCCAATTTTAATATAACATGTCTCAGAGAGGACCTTTTCAAATTGAATCTGTTTGTGGATCTTTGATTATCCTATATCTGAAAGTCCATCTCTTCCTATTTCTCAGAAGTTTTCTGATATTATTTCACTGAATAGGTTTGCAATGTCTTTTCCTTTTTCTTCCCCTTCTGGAACACCGATGATTCAAATGTTTGTGTGCTTCAAGTTGTTTGCTGGTTCTCTTAATTTTTCTTTTTTTTTTTTTCTTTTTTTATTTTTTTGACCACCAGGATTATTTTTAAAAAAACCATCTTCAAGATAAGAAATTCTTTCTTCTCCTTGTTCTAGCCTGCTATTTAAGCTCTGGCTTATGTTTTGTATGTCATTGAACTAATCTTTCAGCTCCAAGAGCTCTGCTAGATCCTTTCTCAGGGCATTAATCTCTTTGTACATTTCCTCCTTCAGGTTCTGTATACTTTTACTCATTTTGTTGTGTCATCTAACTGAGTCTTCTTGTATCTCATAGTTTCCTTAAGATTGTTGGTCAAAATTCCTTTCTATCATTCAAGGACTTCTTGCTCTATACGGTCTGATACTTGAGAATTATTATGTTCCTTTCGTGATGTCATATTTTCTTGTTTTATGTTTCTAGAATTTCTATGTTGGTGTCTAGTCATCTGGTGGGGCAGTTGCTTATTTTATTACTCTGGAGTGGGCTTCGAGGAGAGGTGATTCTTCTTATAGATGAATTTTATAATCACCGTTGAGTAGGGTGTTTTAGTTTTGGTTCCTGAGAGATGCATTGGTGTAGTCTCCTTGTATGTACTTTGGCCAAATTCATTGTTGGGATTGCATGAGAGTGCCTCCATGACCTAGACCCTGGGGCACTTAGTACTTCCTTGCTGAGGTTGGTGACACTATGTTCTTATGTCCGGATGTGGGCAAGCTTTCAAACAGTTGGGGACAGAGCCTTGGAGCTCTATCACTTTTTGGTTATGGTGGGTGACCTTGGTCAGGCCTGTTGGCAACCTGGTTAGCTCCTCTGACCCTCATGGGTTAGCTGGGGTATACTGGTGCTCCTCAATTTGAATGGGTAACCCTGAAGAGGTTTTCTCTTTCTTCTTTCTCACAAGCAGAAGTTCCTCCTGGGACCTTCCTTCCCCCAGTTGGAGGAGGTGTTGGTGGTGATTGGGAAATTTCTTACTCACTCTATTCGAGAATCTTTAGTTTCTTTACTCTTGAGGGTGGTTCCATGTGTGTCTCTCCCTAGATGAAAGCAGTCCCATGAGCTATGAACTTACATCCACACCCCCAGTTGTGCTACTGCATATAGCAGCTTAATTCTCCCATGGGTTGGGCCACTGGATCTCAGGTCTGTCCTAACTTACCTCTCTCCTTGGGCTCCACTAGTGACTCTCCTTCTGTCTATGTTGATGAGTGCTCAATGGGCTGGCCACAAGGCAGTGGTGGCTGCTTGTGTAGCAGTGAGCCACCCTTGCCATGGTAGTTACTGTGGCAGTGGCTGTCACAGACTACTCACTCAGTAATGGTGTATGTGGCAGTGGTAGGGAGTGCTGATGCCAATGAGAAAGACAGTTGCACTGTCGCCCTCAGCAACACGGCCAGTGAGGAGGCCAGTCACACTGGCACTGTCAGCGGTAATCTTATTGCTCTTTTATATGTGAAATGAGTGGAATAAGGAATGTCTGAAATAATGTTTGCTATGTATTAACACTGATTATTTTTAAGTGAGGGATCTGGAGTAGGTTGGTTTTTCTTCCCTATACTGCTTGAATTTTTAATAATGAACACAAATCATACTTATGGATAGCAGTCATCAATATCATTGATATTAAACCAAAAGTTCAAAAAATTTTACACTCATAATTGTTGAGTTGTGTAAATTGGCACAGCCAATATCACTAGTAACATCAAAATAAATTAAAATATTTTTATGTGTGACTCAGCAAACCTACTTTTAGGAATCTAGCCTGCAGGATTTAACCAAATTATGTAAGAAAATCAAAAATACATTCACAACTCCATGGTTTACAAAAACAAAATATTAGAAAATACTTTCATGGGCCGGCCCGGTGGCGCACTGGAGAGTGTGCCGCTTGGGAGTGTGGTGGCGCTCCCGCTGAGGGTTCGGATCCCATGTGGAGACCGGTTCCCGCTCACTGGCTGAGCATGGTGCGGGCGCAACACCGAGGGTTGCGATCCCATTGCCGGTTCCCGGTATGGGCATGACACCGAGGGTTGCGATCCCGTTACCGGTCAGTAAAAAAGACAAAAAGGAAAAAAAGAAAGAAAGAAAATACTTTCATGTCATTTAATTGTAAAATGAATGTATTAA
Source organism: Galeopterus variegatus (assembly GCF_000696425.1). Lineage (NCBI taxonomy): Eukaryota > Metazoa > Chordata > Mammalia > Dermoptera > Cynocephalidae > Galeopterus > Galeopterus variegatus. Next base: position 65,393 of record NW_007729720.1, read on the forward strand.
ATATGGTGATTTCATGCTCTGGGATTCTCTGCAGTCACTAAAAATAATGAGATAGATCTATATGGGACTGTGATATAGTAGACAAAAAAAAAGAAGAATTTATTAAACATTCAAGATTTGCTAAAAATTGTTCTACCACTTTATATGCATAAACTAGGGTACGTCTTACACCATTCTGATAAGTTTGATTGGTTTTTAACCACCAGTTTGCAGATGAGCATATTGATTCACTGAGGGTGTAACTTACCTCTTTGACACAGATGCTGAGAGCACCCTGGCTCCATTCCTGTTTTTGGTTTCTTGTGACCACTTTGATGTATCACATCTAACATTAATGCTAATATATACAGAAAAATTTCATTATCGTTGAGAGAGAAAGAGAGAGAGATTTAGAAACACAAAGAGACAGATAAAGAAAAGTCAAGTGCCATTATATTTACAAAAGAATAATGCAACATTAACCTCAAGTCTTTCAGATGATTATCTCAACAGAAGGAGAATTTTACTTCTTTCTATTTGACACTTTTAGGTAGTTTATTTTACTTTATTGCAGTTTTTTTTTAATGAGAACAATTCATTGAATAAAGATTAAAAATATCCTTTCACGGGCTTTAAGATCCACCTGAAGTGTAAACTGCTTGGATTAGTGGCCCAACAGCTTCTGGCTGGCTGATAGAAGTGAAGGGATTGTACCAAAGTTGGCAAGTAGTGCCTTCCTTAATCCTTCAACTATGCTGAGTAAGCATCAATGTTTATTTTCTTTTTATTTTACTCATGGTATCCCAATCTTAGCTCTGGGCATCTTTTTGTTTTCTTGTCTCAAATGAAATTTAGAAGAGGGAGTTTTAGTGTATTTTTCTACCTGAAAAGGAAATTCAATATTTCCTAAATTCTTCTATGAATTTAGAAAATATTTTACTGGGGTGTGTTTCCTAAATACTGAAAAGACCTTTGAAATTACAGCCTATAATCCACCTCTAATCGCCAAAAAAAATCAAAACTCTTTCAAAAAAAATTGTGCTCATTGACATGATATTGCAAGTGTTTTAAACAGACTGTTCTAATTTTATAATCTTTCATTTATGTCACTTATTAAAAATCTCTTTAGGAAAATGGTTCATTCAAAGACTCCAGGAGGAAATATACAAGATGATCCTGGGGCACCAAACAGTGCCAAAAATTGAGGAAGTGCTAAAAACACACACACACAAATGATGGAGGTGTGTCATAGGAATACAGGAGCCAACTGACAGGCCATATTTGGAACAATTTGAGGAACAAAATGAATAGCATAAAATTAGATTAAAACACAAGGTATAAAATAAATATCCATCCGTCCATGCTAAATAAATAACTCAGAGATGCTACATAAATTTCCCCTCAATAAGAATTCAAAATAATTTATGTAGATACTCTGCCGTCAAGGAGCTGGAGCATGACTCCTAACCCCTTAAATGAAGGCTGGGCGTAGTGACTGCCTTCCAACTAGCATAGTATGGAAAGGGAGAAAAGAGTAACCCCACAGTGGAGAAACCTGACAAACACTACCTCAGCCAGGTGATCAAGGTCAACACCAACAGTGGTAAACTGGCCTGAGTACATGCACCCTTTAGAAAATGCGATGAAAATGGCACTTTACATTTGTGGTTGCCTTCCAAAAAACAGCAACCCTGGTCTAGTCATGAGGAGAACTACAGAAAATTCCCACCTAAACTACATTCTACAAAATACCTGACAAATTTTGATCCAAATTTTTAAGATCATCAAAAATAAGGAAAATTTGATACTGTCACAGCCCTGAGGAGCCTAAGGTGACAAGACAAAATGTAATGTGTTATTGTGGATGGGATCCTGTAACAGAAAACGGAGAATAGGGAAAAACTAAGGAAACTGGAATAAAATATGTACTTTAATAGGAATAAAGTATGGAGTTAATAGTAATGCATCATTACGGTGTTAAAATGTACCATAGTAACTCAAGATGTTAATAACAGGAGAAAAGGGATTTGTGCTGTATGACAACATCTAATATCTGCTATCTTTGCATTGTTCATATAAACCTAAATAAATTCTTAAATAAAAACTTAAGTAGTAAAATTTTAAATATGTATGTATATGAAGCTTTTAAAAGGAAAGATAGGAAAGTCGAATTTCATTCTTGCATTTTTCTTCTCTTTCATCACCTCATGGCAGCTTTAAGCCAAGCAACAGTCAGGAAACCAGTTCTGCCTGAGTTTCAGCAGCAGAACTACAGCTCAGGAGTCAGAGCAGGAAATACATCTCTGGTTGTAACTGTGTCATTTTTCTTTCCAGTCCTTGGAACAAAATCAAGCAGATGATCATCCAAGCCTCAGGGTATGTCGTCACACTTGGCACAGTCTCACAACTGACTGTGCAATAACACAACAGGTTGTGAATCTCACTTAAGGAATGCTTGACTCTACTCAAATGTCACTTGAGTAAACAACTTGTGTTTATTAACACAGTGATCTATATGAACAATGTATTGACAAATTGACATGGGATTTAGTGGGTCACTATCTCCTTTCTTGATTTGAGTGTAAGATTCTATAATCTAATTTTTTAAATCTTTAAAACAACATCTTTCTCCTTTTAATCAGTTAATACTTAATATAATCATTTGGCTAAGGTAAAAAGAAAAAGTAACATGGTTATGAGGGAATGAACTGAAAGAATGAGCAGTGTAGACACATGGTTCACAGTATGAACTTTGGTGATGAACAGGCTTGGGAGCTGGACCCTGCTCTGTTCTCATTAGCCGAGAGACTTTGCACAACTTATGCAACATTTCTAAGTCTCAGATTCCTCATCCTTAAAATAGTAACACCAACCTCATTAGTTTATTGTAAAGCTTAAGTGAAATCGTTAAATGTATCAGTGAATTACATTCCTGGTACACAGTAAAAGATAACAGCTAGATTTATTGATGATTTTTTTCACATAAATATGGTTATACACAAATTATTTACATATGAGCAGCCCCTCTGCCCCATGCACCCACACACACATATGATTAAGATAATAAGATAAAAAGAAAGCAGAGTATTGCAGCAAGTTTAATTATTTGTTCATTCAACAGCCTCTGCTAGATACTGGAGGAGCTTCCGATTGTGAATGACACAGACCAATAAAGAGACATAAACAAAACACTGTGTTAAGTGTCATAATAGTCATGGACATTGTTAGAGCAGACTCAAGGAAGAGACATAAATTAGAATGGAGTGGTGAGAAAAGACTTTCAGTGCTGCTCATTGAAGGAGCCTCAAGGACAAGTAGAATTCTAAAGTAGGGAAGGAAAGCATTTTACCCACGGGAAACAAAATGTGTAAAGGGAATAGAGAGCATGGATGCCCAGGGAGCCAGACATGATTTGATTTGACTAGGAAGTAGGAATACCAATGGGAGAGATGCAAGAGAGGAGGTGGGAAAAGTAGACACAGGCCCAAAGGTGAAGGGCTGTTATGCAACATTTTATTTCCATTGTATCTGTTAGGCTATGGGGAGTAATTCAGCTCAAAGAAAACACATATGGTTTTTAAAGAGGTAATTAGTTAGGTATATATTTAGGAAGGGTTACTGGGGAATGGAATGCAGGGGTCATACTGGGAAGGAAAAATCCATTGGGAAAAAAAGTGGTTTCAGATGTGTAAGGGATTCAGCTTCTAGTTTTGGTATACACATTATTCAGTTGCATGAACTTGATCAAGTTTCCTTACTATTTTGTTCCTCATTTTCATGAAATTATATGAGAACATTAAAATCTTCCCAAAGTATTGTCAAGCATTAATGTTTTTACATATTGTTATAAAACATAAAATTATATTTTTCAAATGGCAAATTCTTACCTCAGCAAGCATTTTCTTGGTGACTGAATGTATTGGCTTTCTTACTTTTATATTATGTTATTTTTAATGTTGAAAAGCAATAAAACCACTTTTGTGAGTGAAAAATCTACATGACGAAAATTATCTAGCTTAAAAAGAATCAGTGAATCCAGCTCAAGTTGATATAACTAGAAACATTCAAAGATGAAATTCAGAATAATCAGAAGGAATAAAAATGCTATTAATAGTTCATTCACTTAAAGTGTTTCAAGAAGGAAAGAGAAATGCTACCTCATATTATGATGAATTGTAAAATATTAGTGTGAATAAATAGGTAGACACTGAAATTTGTATTTATTATCACAGATCTTTTTTATATTTTCCTTAAAATATCTAAAATCTAATATAAAAGTCATCTAAAACTGTGACAGGTATCTTTTTATTAAGTATTGAAATAGTGTATTATAAGGTATACACTTATGAAAATGTATAATTATAATTAATCTATTTACATTATCAGTACTTTCTAGTTAATTTACAGAAGCCTGAGTTCTGAATGTCCTAGTGTCATAAAATACCAACATTTTATATAGAAGCAATAATTTGACATCAACATCTGATTTGCAATTTATCAAAGTATTAATGTACAAGTTTACCACTTGGAATTTTTAAAAGCCTGCATTGCATTATTCAAAATCAACAGTGTACATAGTACATTTACTTGATATTTGATTCTTCTTTGTTTTTTGGGGTTTTTTTTGTTTGGTTTTGTTTTTCCACAGAGCAAGTAAGGCAAAACCAGAGAGAGCCTTCTTGTTTTACACTCAAATATATGTTGCCAATGTCAGATGGCACACAAGAGGGAATCCCTGATTTTGCAGTCAGATATTTGTTTTGGAGTTTCTTTCTTGTTCCCTGATAACCAGTGACCCAAATCAAGGCAGTACATTTCTGAGATCCCAAATTTTTCCATGAGTAAGATAAGCATTGAAATGACTTCCTTCCCAATCATACAAGGTTTGTTGTAAAGAACAAATGAAATAATATGCATAAAAATCTCTATACATTCTAAATCACTCTTTACATACATGTAATTTTTTTTGATTTATATATTTCTAAACGACATACTACTGAATTTGTATCATGGTATATTAATATTGAAGTAGAATTAATATTGCAAATATCAAATCATTTAAATATTTTTAAGAAGTAGAAAATATTATGGATGTGTAAGAAAATAATTCTTAATTGTATCCATTTAGGTTTAGATTTCTATCAATCAATTATACTGTAAAATTGTAAAAGTAACTATTAGGTGGCAATAAACTAGCAAGTTAATATTTATTACAAGTCAATTAATGCTAATTCCATCAGAAGAATAAGAATTTTGAGATCATAATAAGTACAATATCAGCATGTTTAGGGGAAATTGTTGTCCCCAGGTACTTTTTAAAATATTGCATTTCCAGAAACTTCTTAAAAAGTTAATATCGTAGTGATTTGGCACAAACGTACACATGTGACTTGTATTTTAATTTTTCTTTTTTCTTTTAGGATGTATATAATACAGAAATCATTAAGCCATGAAATAAAAATAAACTGGAAATATATAATATGACTCAATATATACATATTTATCACAATGACTTTGCACATTCACTTACAGACTATAACATGTAGATATTTAATCACATCTTTAAATAAAAAAAAATATGCAGTCATTAACATGTGATTTATCATTATTCTTAAAGGGAAAATAATAGTTGATATGGCTATACTGTCCCTTTGAAAGATTCTGTTAGTTAATGTTGAAATAATTGACATTAAGCTAAAAGTTATATGCACAGATTGTTAGAAATGCCACACTGGTCATCAGAAATGTTATGCAGAGTTTGGATTGATATTTTAGATTGTATGTTTATGATCAAAGGATTGTTAACAGAAATGAATTATCTAACTGTAAACTATTGTAATGTACCAGGTCACATATCTGGGTCAATTTATGTTGGAGCTAATAATAAACGTAGACTCTATCATTTTAAATAACTAATATAACACATAAGCTATTTTGGCACTCAATAATTAGGATTCAGTAGAATCAATTTGCCATTTGGATAGAGATAGATGGAACAGCATGGAGTTTATATTTTAATTACTTCAATATCTCACTGACATTAAAATGTTCCTGTTGGCAAAGGATAGGGTTTTACAATGCACTGTAGTAGGTAATCCAGTAGCTGCAAAACCAGTATTTGTACTGAGTCTAGTTTATAGGAATGAATGCTCTGGTACTTTTCAATAAAGGAACAAAGATATTCTCACCTAACTACTTTCCTGTCTGACTCATAATCTTCTGGGCTCTTGCCAAAATTGAATTACGTGTTTCTTGAAGAAAAGAACTTCTTTATAGATTTTACTATTTGAATAGAGTTAGATTGGGTAACGTGCACCTTATTTATCAGTTTCTTGGAGAAATCATTGCTGACCACAGAGGGTTGGTAAATTGTCTGCCTCATGCTGTCCTCACCAAACGCCTCCTGCTTACACCTTCTGTTCACTCTTTGTAGTAGGTTTTATTTGAGAGTTAAATTGTTTGTCATTGTTTAATTGTGAAACAATTTGACAATGATGTCTGACTTTTAATTTGCTGCATATTATGTCAAAATATTAATGAAAAATTCATAACAACATTATTAGCATAGAAAGTTCCATATTATATTATTAAAATTGATACTATAAATCATGAATTTTAGATTTATGACAAAAGTAAGGAGAAAAAGATCAACAGTCCAAGTTTTTATAACGGGCAAAAGATATGTATTGGCAGAAGGCACATACAAGCAGTTCACAGAATACAAAATAGTAGTATAAAAAAATAATCTCACACATAATAGGAGAAACAAAATACTACTAATACATCATTTTTACGCATCAGATTAGGAAAAGCCCAGAAGTGTTTGTCATGTGTTTGGAATCATACGGTATGTAGTCCTTTGAATTTGACGTCATTTCTCATAGTACTTTAGAGTTCCATTCATGTTGTTATATGTATCAGCATTACATTCGTATTGTTTTTCTACATAGTATTTCATTGTATGATGCACCACAATTTGATTCTCCATTCACTATTTGTTGAACATTGTGCTGTTTGCAGGTTTGGGCAATTATAAAAAAAGCTGATATAAGCATTCATATACTTTTTCTTCTGTGGACGTTTTTACTTCTGCTAAGCAAATACCTGTCAATGAGATGGCTGGTTTGTATCTTAAATGTATGTTTAACGTTGTAAGAAACTGCTAAACCATTTTCCAGAATGGGTGTGCCACTTCCCATTTTCAGTATCAATGAAGGAGAGCTACAACTGCACTACATTCATGACAATACTAGATATTGTCAGGGTTTGCTGTTTTGTTTATACCATTCAAAGGAATTGTTAGTAGTATCTCATTTTTAAACATTGCTTTTTCTCCAATGACTACATGCTATGTGTATCTTTTTATGTGGTTGTTAGCCATAAGTATCTATTCAGCAGTGAAGTGTTTACTCAGATCTTTTGATCACATATTTATTGGGTTGTTGATTTTACTATCATCGCGTTGAGAATGTTCTTATATATACTAGATGTGAATATAGTCATGTGCCACATAATGTTTTAGTTGATGAGCTGCATACGAGGATGGTCCCATAAAATTATAATGAAGCTGAAAATTTCCTATCATCCAGTGACACTGTAGTTGTAGTAAATTTAAATAAATTTAGTATAGCCTCAGTGTATGGTATTCACAGTCTACCATCATGCACAGTAATGTACTAGGCCTTCCCATTCACTCACCACTCACACTGACTCACCTGGAGAAACTTCCAGTCCGGCAGGCTTCATTCATCCAAGCTTCATTCATTCACACATGTGGACCATTTTTTTATCTTTTGTACCAAATTTTTATTGTACCTTTTCTATGTTTAGGTATGTTCAGTTACACAGATACTTACCATTGTGTTACAGTTGCCTACAGTATTTAGTACAATAGCATGCTGTACATGTTTGTAGCCAAGGAACAGTAGGCTATACCATAGAGCCTAGGTATGTAGCAGGCTATATCCTCTAGGTTTGTGTAGGTACACTCTATGATATTTGTGCCGAGGATGAAATTGCCACATTTCTCAGAACATATCCCTGTCATTAAGAAACACATGACTGGTATTTGGTTATGTATGTGTTTTGCTATAATATCTCCCAGTCTCCGTTTGGTCTTTTCAGTTTATTTTTCAGTGTCTTTCAAAGAGGAGAATATTTAATTTTCATAAAATCCAATTTATTTATTTTTTGAATTACTGTTCATAATTTTTTAATTCTATAGAAAAAATATTGGTCTAATGTAATATCACCATGATTTTCTACTATGTTTTCTTCTAGAAGTTTTACAGCTCAGATTTTATATTTAGGTGTACAATCTGTTTTTAATTACATAATTAACTTTGTATATGGAATGAGGTATGAGTCAAAGATTTTTTTTTTTTTTTTTTGCCTATGGATATCCAATTATTCTAACAGGATTTTTTTTCAAAGTCAAATCACACCAAAACAAACAAACAATAAAAAACCTATTCTTTCTATTTACTTAATCATCTTTGCAAATTAATAAAAACTTTAAAATTAATTTTCAATAATTGTTTTTGCTTTTAGACCTTTACCGTTGACAAAAGATGTGTGTGTTTTTTGTTTGTTTGTTTACCTTTGATAATGCCTTACCTTTTCCTTTCTTTAAACCAAATTTTTTTTTTATCAAATGATAGACACCAACCAAGATAAAAATTGTTTAAATTCAAGAACAAGCATAACTTTTCCTCTACAAGGACATTTGGCAGGGGTGGGGGGTGGAAGGGATTTGTGCTAATCAAGACAGGAGTTAGGCTCATTTGATGCACACTCAGCTTCGGTTCTTCCTGATTGACTTTGAATACTCTGTTTTTGGTGCTGCTCTCCAGAGACAATCTGACTCATGTAGCAATCCCAGCTATATTAAACTAATAATTTTACTTGACGCTTATTAGCATGCTGGGAAGAGCATAGGAGCAAAGACCTAATCTGATGTAATGTTTAAACCTTGACCTTAGACTCAATGAATTTCTAGGGGATGTGGTCTCCCAAACTGCTCCTGCTTCTCTGTATTCCTGTCCTTCCAGCATAGGTTGAGCTTTTATTTTCGACTTTTCCTTTCCCACAGATGCAGTGAGTCTCCTTCAGTGTCCCTGAGTGTAGTTTTCTTGCTCATACCCTTTTAGATGAAGCACTTTTGGTTTGTATGTCTGTCTGTTAGTTTTTGGGGGGGAGGGTACAGAGTGGCTAAAAGCACCTTCGATTTCCCTCAGCTTGCCTGAAATTTAAATAAGCTTCCTCCTGACTTTAGGCCCTTGACATCCCTTTTCTTAGAGCATTTACTTTAGAAAACATGCAACTGTAATTTTTTCTGTGTACCTTTGAGAGATAAATCTTCTCCTAGACTCTTTCCAGTTTTACAACCCAAAAAATGTCTTCTCGAAGATCTAGGAGGCATCTCTTTGAAATGCAAAATGAAGAAAAATAGTACTCTTCTCTCCCCATTTCTGAGAGAGGATAGGAGCCTGTATTAGTCAGGGTTCTCCAGGGAGACAGAATCAATAGGATATGTTATAATTATATAAGAGGGATTTATTAGGGGAATTAACTCCCAGGATTGTGAAGAAAAGTCTCATGATAGGCCGTTTGCAAACTGGATGCTGGTAGTGTGGCTCAGTCCAGGTCCTAAGGCCTCAAAACCAAGGAAACTGATGGTGTCCTTGGTGTAAGTCATGGAACACAAAAGCTGAAGAGTCTCAAGCTCTGACAACCATGGACAGGAGAGAAGTGTGTATCCCAGCTCCAGCAGATAGAGAGAGCTTCACCTTTTTCCTCTGTCTTTTGTTCTCTCCAGACCCCCAGCAGATTGGATGGTTCCCACTCACATTGAGTGTCAGTCTTTCCTATCCAGTCCACTCAGACTCTCATACTAATCTCTGCTGGAAACAACCTCACAGTCACACACCTAAAAAGATAGCTTTACCAGGTTTCTCAGCATTCCTTCATCTAACCATGTTGACAGCTAGAACACCAAGGTGACATGATGGGGAACATGTCACCTAGCTGGTGCTGTAACTGTGACTTCACAAAGTCCACCCCTTGTCAACTTGGTGTCCATACTATCTCCTTAAGTCACACTTAGTTTTCAAATGGTACAATAACATAATAGTTTTGCCTAAGACGATACACTATCCTGTAATACACAACCAGAAATGCATTAATCCCTTTCCAAGAATAAAATGTAAAGTCCTTAGATGATATTTACCCTTCTCCCAATATCAGATTACTTAAAATTGCAAATACTATGAGGTAAGGTTAACGATATTTAAATTTTAATATAAAGTCAGTAAGTCTCATGGTACGTGACAAAAAACAAGAGGAACAAAACAAACAAAAAAAATGTTTATTATGTGTACAGTATATATACATAGAGACATATTCTTAACAAAACAGGGAGAAAAATTACAATCCTCGTTTCTGTAATTGGTCACATGGTCAAAGCTGGTATTTATAACTTCCTTCTTCTACTACCCATTCTGTATTCCCTTTACCTTCAGCAAGCACCTCAGCTGGTCGTGGTTCTTTACCTGGTGGAGTGACCCAAATCTTCATTGCTGAAGGGTCTGGGCCATTTGTAGTCTTGCCTGGATTGTGTTGTTGTAATTGTTCATTGATCTAAATCACAGGGCATGGTAGTACTGAGAGACATCCTAAGGGATCTCCTGTATTCCAGATATAGTCTTCCTCACCTCCATTGTGGAGTAGTAGCCCAACTTCCCCTTGGTAGTCTGGGTCAGTCACCCCAGCCATCACCATAACTCCTTTCTTACTTAGCCTGTTGACTTGGAGGCATGAGGAGCCCAAACTGGCCAGGTGGCAGCCTTAACTTTCAGTTGAATGGGGTCATTTTTGTGTCTCCTGAAGGAAGCATTTCTCCCTCTGGAACCAAGATCTCTAGACCAACAGAGCATAAAGTTGCAGGGACTGGAAGCAAAATTTTGCTAATTGGTCCCTAGGGTTAATGGTGAGTGGTGCCACTTTCATTTCCACCCCTTGATTCCTGGACCCGTGAATCCTGTCTATGGGAAAAACAGTATCATATTTTGGGTGCTGATATACATATACATATATATTATATATGTATATGTATCTATATATATAATCATATACATATATATTATATATGTATATGAATGTGCATGTGTGTATATATATATGTATATACACATGCATATACATATACATATCATATACAGCCTTCTGGAGAACTTTGCCCCTGCATTGCAAGGTATTGTCACCTAGTTTGTGCTGTAACTGTGACTTCAAAAGGCCATTCCACCATCCTATCAGACCAGCTGCTTCAGGATGATGGGAAACATGATAAGACCAGTGAATTCCATGAGCCTGAGCCCATTGCTGCACTTCTTTAGCCATGAAGTGAGTTCCTTGGTCAGAAGCAATGCTGTGTGGAATACCATGATGGTAAATAAGGCATTCTGTGAGTCCATGGATGGTAGTTTTGGCAAAAGTATTTCATGCTGGAAGGCAAATCCATATCCAGAGTAAGTGTCTATTCCAGTAAGGACAAAACTCTGCCCCTTCCATGATGGAAGTGGCCCAATGTCATCAACTTGCCACCAGGTGGCTGGCTGATTACCCCAGAGAATGGTGCCACATCAAAGGCTCAGTGTTGACTTCTGTTGCTGGCAGATTGGGCACTCAACAGTTGTTGTAGGCAGATCAGCCTTGGTGAGAGGAGTCCATATTGCTGAGCCCATAAGTAACCTCCATCCCTGCCACCATGGCCACTTTGCTCATGAGCCCATTGGGCAATGACAGGGGTGGCTGGAGAAAAAGGCTGATTAGTATCCACAGAATGAGTCATCCTGATTACTAAAGTCCTCCTCTGCTGAGGACACCCTGTGGTGCTCATTCACATGGGAAATAAATACTTTGACATCCTTTGCCCACTTGGAGAGGTCTATCCATATACTTCTTCTCCAAATTTCCTTCTCACCAATTTTCCAATCATGTTTCTTCCACGTCCCTGACCATCCGGCCAAACCATTGGCTACAGCCCAGGAATCAGTACATACACACCTGGTCATTTCTCCTAAGCAAAGTACACAACAAAGTGCACTGCCTGAAGTTCTGCCCATTGAGAAGATTTCCCCTCACCACTGCCCTACAGGGATGTCCCAGAAAAGGGGTGCAGTGCTGCAGCTGTCCACTTTCAGGTGGTGCCTGCATATCATGAGGAAACATCTGTAATCCAGGCCCTAGCCTTCTCTTCCTCTGTCAACTGATCATGGGGAACTCCCCATGAGGCCATAGGTGCAGGCTGAGGAAGATAAGGCAGTGTAGCAGAGGTAAGAACCATAGGCATTTGGGCCACTTCTTCATGTATCTTACTTGTGCCCCCAGGACCTGCTCGGGCTTGATCACGTATATACCACTTCCATTTGATGATTGAGTGCTGCTGTGTATGCCCAAACTTATGACTTGTTGGGTCAGATAACACCCAGTTCATGATGGACAGCTCAGGTCACATGGTAGCTTGGTGGACTATAGGCAAGAATTCTGTTTCTACTAAGGCCTAGGAGCAGGCCAAGAGCCATTGCTCAAAAGGAGAGTAGTTATCTACAGATGATTGCAAGGCCTTACTCCAAAATCCTAAGGGTCTTCATTGTGATTCCCCTCTAGGGTCCTGCCAAAGGCTCTGTACTGCATCCCTATCTGCCACTGACACCTTAAGGACCATTGGGTCTTCTGGATCATATGGGCCACGGAGCAGAGCAGCTTGCACAGCAGCCTGGACCTGTTGCAGAGACTTCTCCTGCTCTGGGCCCCACCCAAAACTCACAGATTTTCGTGTCACTCAGTAGATGGGCTGTAGTAACACAACCAAATGAGGAATGTGTTGCCTCCAAAATCCAAATAGGCCTACTAGGCACTGTGCTTCTTTCTTGGTTGTAGTAGGGGCCAGATGCAACAACTTATCCTTTACCTCGGAAGGGATATCATGACATCTCCACACCATTGGACCCCTAGTAGTTTAACTGAGGTAAAAGACCCCTGAATTTTAATCAGATTTATTTCTCATCCTCTGACATGCAAATGTCTTACCAATAAGTCTGGAGAAGTTGCTACTTCATGCTCACTAGGTCCAATCAGCATAATGTCATCAATGTAATGGACCAGCATAATGTCCTGTGAAAGGGAAAGGAAATCAAGATCCCTGTGAACTAAATTGTGACATAGGACTAGAGAGATGATATACCCCTGAGGTAGTAAGTTCAATAAGCACCAATTAACAAACACAAATGGCTGAATGACATTGACCAACCTTCCTTCCAAAGCCCTCCAGAACATTTTTATTAGCTTACTCCAGTGTTTAAAATCCTTCTCACCTTTTGTTTCAGAGGATTTGAGTTCAATCTTTCTTCCCTATAGCAATAATCTTGACTTATATTGCAATAGCCTTGAATGAAGTCTTTCTTGCCATTTTTAACAAGTGTCAGTGCAATTTTCCTTTGACGATAGGGAAGATGGGTCTAGGTAGAGTTTTGGCAGTCACAATGTTCTGCTTCTTTAATCAGTACTAAGTTTCCTGAGGGAGATTTTACCAGGATTCTGTGATCATCCCAGGGAGCACCTTAAAAAGTTTCTATAGGAAAATTCTTCAAGAAGGTGTCAATTCCCTATGAATGCAGCTCCCAGGGATTACACACTCTCCACACTAATCCATACTCAATGTTGAACACTTTATTAATCATCTCTGCCTGAATCTTCTTATCAGTTTATATAGTGTTCAGTGGTTTCTGTCATAGGTAATCCAATGCTCTGTTCCTGTTTTCCCCTTTAGGCACCTGTCTTTCCATAGATTTCACCTTAATTGTTTGTCCTGCACCTCAGTTCTTTCATGAGTTCAAAGAACTTATTGTTCAGCTTGTTTAGCCATTGCCTTGTTATAAGGGTGGAGAGACTCTTTCCAGCTCTGTACAAATCTGATCATACACTTGAAATTTTTAATAGATAAAAAATAATATGATGATTTAAAAAATTGAACTACAAAGAGAACATGGAAACAGTAAGAAAACACAAAGACAATAACTTTCAAAAGATAATTATTACATCCAAGGCTGGGGAACAAAATGAAGAGGTTACGGTAATTGGAACCTTGTACTTTTGGAAAGTGGTCCCATAGTTACAGGGTTCAGACATAGGAATAGAGGGGTCTGCCCAGCAGGTGCTGCTTTCTGAGGAGCTCAGAGGGGTATTCACACGGGCTTGGACTTAGACCTCTCAGGATGAGGCTTTGGCTGGCTGGTGCTAAAGTCACTAAAGCACTGCAATGAGGCTGGCCATAAGCACGGGGAAAAAGCAAACTGCAAACTGAAATCAACTGCTGCTACTTTACCTACCTATCCACGGGGAGTGAAGAACTGCTGCTGGGGTGATGCTGAGAATAATAGTGAGCACATCAGAAATCTTACAGCCACTGATAATACTCTAGATTTTCTGTCTCTTGCTCTAGAGTTTGCTGTTCACTGAATGCAGCAGTAATGCAGCTAGCAAAGAAAAAAAAAAATGCAGAATTCTCACCCCAGCACAATCAGAGTATTAAAAAATGGGCATGGCACAGAGAGAAAACAACTGAATAATCAGCACATAAAATGTCTTTATATTACTTTAAAAAGTAGGTTATACTATGCCAAATTAGTATATACATATATAAAATTTATATGTATATAAAAATTTACATTTAATAGTGTACATTATAATGAGATTTTTTTAGTGGTAAAATTATTTAGAAAGATTAAGAGAGTAACAGAGAGACAGAAAAATAACTAGTTTTATTTTAAATCCTGTTTTTCTTGCTGTTTAAGTTTTTGTTTAACCTTGATAGAGGAGATGTGTTAGCACTAGAATCCACACACCTAAAATCTTACGGCTATTAGAATGACCTATCTACTTCAACAGATGCATTCTCTAAGGGCAGGATTCTCCATGGCATAATAAAGACAGCTTTGAAAAGCATATCATTAGAAATATAATAACATATTCTCAGTACATCATGTCACATTATGGGTGCATTATCCTTCTGTTGTGTGAATTTGATTCCCATTAACACAAAGAGAAAAAACAAAGAAAATTTAACATTAAGAGTTTGCTTTGTTTAGGACTTATGAGTTATCCCTACTAATGATATATTTTTATCAATATTGCACATGGAGAAAAGAAAGAAATTTTGTGTTTCTATTATTCTTTAATATTTCTACATGCCATAAATTTTGAATTACTGTTTTAGAGCCATTTTATTATGATTTTATTTTTCTCTTAAGAATAGTTTTCTCTTATGACAAATCATTTAAATGTTACTATATGAAAACTTACAAGATTTCCCAAAATTTATATTGTAAAATTCTGTATATAACAGTACTTAATGTCAAAAAAGAAATGGCAAGTGTGCACTTGCACAGAGCATACAAAGTTCTTGAGTTGCAATCTGTGGTGCTTTAGTAGCTGTCTTTGCTCAGGACTTTAAGATACTTGCGGACCATTTGCAAGGTGTTTGATGTATAAAACAAATGTACACTCTCTTTGCATTCATGACTGGGTCAGTAATCAGATTGCTATAAATGGACAAAAATTGGATACAAATAAAGGATTTTTTTTCCAAATGTTGTTCCAATATCATAGCTGCAAATCAACTGTGCTTCTATTCATGTGTCCATTTTTATACCTTAAAAATTGCCATCTGTGTGAATTCTTATGTTTCTATGGATGATTTAACCTACATACTAGACTTGTATAAGTTGGCACTTAAGATTCAAAGACAAAAGTCAAATCAAAAGCAAAACCTAATTGAACATTTTGCTTTAGTTGTGGTAGTGTGGGTGGGTAATCCTATTTGCATTTTAAATATGTAGGCTTGGCTACTTTATTTAAATTTTGTTACCTAACTTCAGTGACTCAACATTCATTACCTTAAAAAGTAAAAGACAAATCATTTTTTCCATTCTGGTGGAAAAAAGTAAAGTGAGATTGAATTATTTTATAAAATATGGCGAATCTTTCTGTAAACAATATGAGATCTTTGATATTTACTTTTGAAGTTGGGAAGATTTAAATAATCAAATTCATCTTGTTAGACATGGCAGTGTACAAGATTCATAAATTATTGTTTGAGGAATATCAAACAATGTGTGTATCTGTGTGTATGTAACAGTGAAATTCCTTCCTTATATTTTAAGATACTTATTCACTGAAATATTTCTCCGAAAGATTATCTTTTCAAAAATACAGTGTATGGTTGCCTTTTAAATTCTAAGTAAAGAAATTGTAAGTTTACATGTGTAAGGAGTGCTTCAATTATTTTTAAAATATACATGATAAAATGTGCAATAAAATAATATATTTTGAAATAAAAAATAATCAAAACTATTTTTAAACACATAAAAATAAACCTATAATTTATGGTTTTGAGATTGCTATCCAGTTTATGCTGTTTATCTTGAGACATTATTCTACACTGTTGAGTACATAATAAGCACTCAATTATGCACTTTCCGAAGTGAAAAAAACAGAGAAGTTCATGGCAACTGAAACTTAGTATCTTGCTTTTCTGCCCTGTGAAACTAATTGGATACAACAATACTTAGAATCGTCACATCGTGGCTTAATTATCTATATACATAGGAACGTCGTGCCTTTTTCCTGCGCTCTGGGTTAGATCTCTAAAGCTATGTATCTTCCTGCATCCTCTGCCCATATAAAGGGAAAGACGTTGCATTTGTTCACCTAGTTCCTATCCACAACCAGTGTGGGAGCCCATCCTGCTTCCTGTTAGAGACACTTGCTACCATTAACTCATTCACGGCAGTCACTGCAACAAGAAAATACTGTTTAAGTTAAAAAAAAAAAAAAAAGAATTAGGGGCGGGGGGAGAAAAATGGCATAATAATCTATTGCTTTTCAAAGTTGTTCAGCTACGGGAAAGCAGAAGTATGGCCACTGGGCAACCGATGACTTCACTAAAGTGAAGACCCAGGCAGGGTGAATAGCTGGATTTCATGACTTCTAGAAAGGACAGCCAAGACAGCAAAACAAGAATCCTGAAACTGAACGGTTACAGAATAAAAAGCCGCATCTCAGGGAGAGTCAAGATAGGAATTTGAGTACTAGTGATACCACATAAATATTTATGGGGAGATTTAGAGTAGGGGTACTGTTAGGTAATGACCTCAGTGGAATAGCTTGCTTTAAATTACTAAACTTCAGCTCAATTTACAGAGAAAAACTACCTGATTTCTGATTAAGAGAATGTTTTAGGAAAGCCTTTAAACAAAGACACTGACATTTCAATATTTACATTTTCGGCTCTTCAAAACCTATCTATGGATAAGAAATATTGTCAAGTTCTGTAATTATAACTAACAAGATTTTTTTTTTAATGGGGAATGATTGAGTTAATTTTTAAGAAAATCTAGAGATAAAAACATCACAATAATGTAGTGCTAATTGTGAATATATTGAATTTTATCAACCTGCATGTATATTTGCTTTGTCATAAAGTACTTTTAATTATTTTTCTACACTTTCACTAACATGCTAACTTAAAATGTCACTTAAATATTTGAAAAATGATAATATATCATTTTATTAAATAAAAAAATGTTCTAGATAAGAGGGAAATATCAAAATTGGCTTATGGATTTACAGATTTTTATATTCAATTTCTATGTTTTCTATAAATGATATTTGTAACAAAAATTATTTTAACGAAATTTTATACTGTACATTTGTATATTTTAATATATTTTCAAATTGACAATATATATATATGGGGTTAAGATGTGATTTTAAAATACATGTATGCATTGTGGAATAATTAAATCAGTATTTAACATATCCATCACCGCACATACTTATTGTTTCTTTATGGTCAAAACATTTAAAATCTACTCTTATAGAGATTTCTAAATATGCAATATATTATTATTAAAATAGTCACCACGCTGTGCAAAAGATCTCTAAAATTTACTTCTGTTGTCTAACTGAAACTTTGTACTCTTTGACTAACATCACCCCTTTTCTATCCATCCTTCCCCCCACCCCAGGGTCTGGTATCCATCATTCTACTCTCTACTTCTATAGACTTCAACATTTTAGATTCACATACTGGTGAGATCATGTATTTGTCTTTATGTGCCTGACGTATTTTACTTAGCAAAATGTACTCTAGATTCATCAATGTTGTAAATGACAGGCTTTCCTTCTCTTTTTAAGGCTCAATAGTATTTTATTGTGGCTATATATATCACATTTTTTTTTATCCACTCATCCATTTATGGGAACTTTGCTTCCATATCTTGGCTAATATGAATAATGCTATAATGAATACCAGAGTGCAGATATCTTTTCAATGAGCTGATTTCTATTCCTTTGCATATATATTCAGTAGTGGGATTTCTGCATAATATAATAATTCTATTTTTAGTTTTTTGAGGAACCTACATACTGTTTTCCAAATGGCTTTATTAATTCGCATTTTCACCCACAGTGCACAGTTCCCTTTTCTCCACACCCTTACCAACATTTATCTTTCATCTTTTTAATAATAGCCATTCTAACATGTGTAAGGTGATATATCATTGTAGTTTTTCATTCACATTTTCCTTCTAATTAGTGTTAATGAGCTTTTTTTTACAAACCTATCACTGAGTTTTTCCCTTATTTTTCCTTCTAGTAACTTTACAGTTTCCAGTCTTTAATCCATTTTGAGTTTATTCTTGTATATGGGGTGAAATAAAGGTATAATTTCATTCTCCCACATGTGGATATCCAGTTGTGCCAACACCATTTATTGAACAGAATGTTCTTTCCCCATTGTGTGTTCTTGGTGCTTTTATCAAAAATCAATAGACCACAAATGTGTGGGTTTATTTCTGGGCTCGTTATCCTATTCCATTTGTTGATGTGTGTGTTTTTATGCCAGTTCTATGTTCTTTTGATCACTCTAGCTTTGTAATATTTTTTCTTTCTTTCTTTCTTTCTTTCTTTCTTTCTTTCTTTCTTTCTTTCTTTCTTTCTCTCTCTCTTTCTTTCTTAATTTCTTTCTTTCTTTCTTTCTTTCTTTTTATTTTGATTATGCATATTCATGGGGTATAAAGATGACCATCATCACCTATGCCCAAGATGTGATGGCCAGATCAATACTGTCAGCAAGCCCATTGCCTCGAATTGTGATTATTCCCTGTGTCCCCTACCCAGTTAATCCCTGACAACCCTTTTTCTCTCACCTCCTCCACCCCACTCCACAACCCTACGTATGTTCTCTCCCTCTGCAAGTTCAATGCACCACTGTGGTCTTCTTTTCCTTCCTTCTTTCTCTTTTAGTTTCCACTTATGAGTGAGGACATGCGGTAATTTTCCCTCTGTGCCTAGCTTACTTCACTCAAAGTAATTTTCTCAAAGCTCATCCATGTTGCTGTGAACGGCAGAATTTCATTCT
Source organism: Galeopterus variegatus (assembly GCF_000696425.1). Lineage (NCBI taxonomy): Eukaryota > Metazoa > Chordata > Mammalia > Dermoptera > Cynocephalidae > Galeopterus > Galeopterus variegatus. The sequence goes on from NW_007729720.1 coordinate 84,852, forward strand.
TTTTTATGGCTGAGTAGTATTTCATTTTGTACAAATACCACATTTTCCTTAGCAATGAACATTTAGGTTGGTTCCATACCTTGGCTATTGTAAATAGAACTGTGATGAACATGGGAGTGCAGGTATCCCTCAGACATGATGATTTCCAATGCTTTGTGTATATAGAAGGAGGATATACCTAGAATTGGGATATGTGGGTATACCTAGAAATGGGAATGCTGGATCATATGGTAAATCTATCTGTGGTTGTTTGAGAAACCTCCATACTGTTGTCCATAGTGGTTGTACTAATATACAGTCCCTCCAACAGTGTAGGAGTGTTCCCTTCTCTCCACATCTTTGCCAGCATTTGTTATTCACCATCTCTTTGGTAACAGCCCGTCTAACCAGGATGAGGTGATATCTCAATGTGGTTTTAATTTGCATTTCCCTGATGTTGAGCACTTTTCAAGTGCCTGTTTGTCATTCGTATGTCTTCCTTAGAAAAATGTCTGTTTACCTCCTTTGCCCATTTTTTAATTAGGTTATTTGTATTTTTACTGTGTAACTGCTTGAGTTCCTTGTATATTCCAGATATTAATCCCTTGTCAGATATATAGTTTGCAAATATTATCTCGCACTCTGTAGGTTGTCATTTCATTCTGGTGATTGTTTCTTTTGTTGCACAGAAGCTTTTTATTTTGATATAGTCGTATTTGTTTATTTTTTCTTTTGTTGCTTCTGTTTGGGGGCACTTGTTCATAAAGTCTGTGCCCAGCCCTAGTTCCAGAAGTGTTTCCCTGACATTTTCCTTTAGTAGTTTTTCAGTTTCAGGCCTTATATCCATTTTTGAGTTGATTTTGGTATACAGTGAGAGGTACAGGTCTAGTTTCCTTCTTCTGCTTATGAATATCCAATTTTTCCCAGCACTACTTATTGAAAAGAAAGATATTGTGATGTCTCCAGCTTTGTTCTTGCTCAAGATTTCATTGTTTGTGGCCTTTTGTGTGATTCTAAACAAATTTTTGGACTTTTTTTTAATTCTCTAAAAAGTGGCATTGAAATTTTGAAAGATATTGCATGGAATCTGTACATTGCTTTTGGTAGTATGGACATTTTAACAATATAAATTCTTCCAATCCATGGACACAAGATTTCTTTCCATTTATTTATGTCTTTTTTATTTTATTTCCTCAATGTCTTATAGTTTTTAGTATCCTACAGATCTTTTACTTTCTTGGTTAAATTTACTCCTAAGTATTTTTCATGGTATTGTAAATAGGATTGTCTTAATTTCTTTTTCAAATAGTTCATCGTGTGTATATAAGTGCTACAAATTTTCGTATGCTGACTTTGTATATTGCAAATTTACTAAATTTATCTATCATTTATAAAAGGTTTTTGATGAAGTCTTTGGATTTGCTATATATAAGATCATATCCTAAGCAAAAAGAGACATTTTTTCTTCTTCATTTACTGTTTGGATGCCTTTTATTTCTTTCTCTTGTCTATTGCTTTGGCTAGGACTTCCAGCGCTATGTTGAATAGAAATGGCTAGAGTGAGCATCCTTGATTTGTTTCTGACCTTAGAGAAAAAGCCTTCTTCACTTTTTCACCACTGAGTACAATGTTAGCTGTGGGCTTGTAATAAATGGTCTTTATTGTATTGAAGAAAACTTCTATACCTAATTTGTTGAGAGTTTTTAATCATGAAAGTATGCTGAATTTTGTCAAATGCTTTTTCTGTATCTAATGAAATGATTATATAGTTTTGTCCTTTATTCTGTTAATATGGTATATCCCATTTATTGATTTGTATATGTTGAGTCTACCTTGAATCCCACAAATAAATCTCACTTAATCATAAGATTTATTTTAATGTGGTGTTTAATTTGGTTTTCTAGTATTTTATTGAGGATGTCTGCATCTATGTTCATCAGGTATATTAATCTGTAATTACTTTTTTTCTTGTAGTTTCTTTGACTGGATTAGATATTAGGGTAATGCTGGCCTCTTAAAATGAGATTGAAAGTTTCTTTCTCTTTAATTTTTTGGAAGAGTTTTAGAGGGATTGATAGTGGTTCTTCTTTAAATGTTTGGTAGAATTCAGCTGTGCTGCCATCTGGTCCTGGGCTTTTCTTTGGGGGGAGACTTTTTATTACTGATTCAAGCTCCTTGCGCATTATTGGTCTGTTCAGATTTTTAATTTCTTCATTACTCAGTCTTGGTAGGTTAGAATCTAGGAACTTTTAAAGCTCATTACTTATTATTGGTCTGTTCAGATTTTTGATTTCTTCATTACTCAATCTGGGTAGGTTATATTCTAGAAACCTATCCATTTCCCCTAGGTTATTCAATTTGTGTATATAATTGTTCATAGTAGTTTCTTATGATTATTTGTATTTCTGTAGTGTCAGTTTAATGTCTCCTCTTTTATTTATAATTTTATTTATTAAATACTAAAAATACTTAAATGATAGATGTATATGTTAATTAGCTTCACTATAGTAAACATTTTACTACCTATATTTATCTCATAACAGCATGTTGTATAAATTAAATATACTTATTTTTTGAATAAAGTTTACAACTTTTATCTTTACCAATGTTTATAAAACCTGCTAGTACACTTATTTTGTACCTTCTAGTTTACCTGGAAATGTCTGGTGGAAAATTGCTTTTCTACTCTCTGTGAAACTAGGTTATCACTTACCTGTTAAACAGATGCCAGTTACATCAAATATTCAAAATTCCCTTGGTAGGGATTCAATTTGAAATGTAGGCTGATGCTTAAGCAGGAGAGTCCATCAATATGTGAAAAACTGTAAGAGGCTGTAGGTTGCTTCTTTCTCTTCTTTCTTCCTTCCTCTTTTTTTCTTCCTATTTTCCTTCCTCCCTCCTTCCCTTCCTTCCTTCCCTCTTTTCCTCCTTTCCTTCTTTCAAGGGCATGATTACAGACCTTTGGTATTTAAACTAAAGGAAGTGATAACATGTGGATGGAAAACACTGAAAGTTAATAGGATTGATGTATTGTAACTCTCAGTGGAGGTTGAAGAATTTTTAGTTTCTGGCTACAAGAGCAAGTGTGGTTGATTGATAGGTGGTAGAAGATCCAGATTAAGATGCTTCAAATTGGGGAGATGGATAGAATTCCATTATTGGTAGTGACAGTGTCTTAAGCATTATACTAGGTAAAAATGACTAGAGTGGGGAAGAAGACAGGATTATTTGAAGACAGGAGGAGAAGTATCTAAGCAATCAAGTTATTTTTAACATCATCTTCTCTGAAGTACAAATCACCAAGTATTTTGGCAGTAACATAGTAATTAGAGAGTGTAAGAGTGAGTCGGGGTATAAAACTTTTAAGGAATTGAGTAGAGTATCTAAGAGTCCAAATGTAAATAGGAGAATTTGTGGGTGGAGAATTCTAATAATATGAGATTCAAACTTGATTTTTAAGATGACAGAGGCATAATTGTCTACAAGCAACAATTGAAGTGAAGAGGACATATTCCCCTGTGGTAGATAAAATAATAGCCACCCAAAGTTCTCTATGCCCCAACTCCCAGAACCTATGAATATATTACTTACATAACAAAAGTGGCTTAGCAGATGTAATTAAGTTAAGGATCTTGAAACAGATGAATTTTCCTGTATTATCATGGTGGCTCAAATCACAGATGTCTTTCTTTATAAGAGGAAAGAAAGAGGGAAGGTCAAAGTCAATGAAGGAGATGTGATGGCCAAAGCAGAGGGAAGAGGGAAGCCAAGAGCAAGAATGTGGGTGGTCTCCAGAAGCTGGGAAATAAGAGGAATAGATTCTCCCCTGAAAACTCTACAAGAGATCAAACACTGTCAAGCCATTATAGACTTCTGATCTCCAAAACTACAAGATAATAATTCTGTATTGTTTTAATCCACTAAATTTATAGCAACTTGTTCCAACATACAGAGAACACTAATACTGCCCCACATCCAAATACAGTGGAACATAGAGTGGAAGAAAAAAAAAAAAAAACATCCCACACCTGCAAAAGAGGCGGTGGTCTCTAGGGGGAGCTGGGTTTCAGTTAGAGGAAGAATGTGAAGGTTGAGGTTATAGAGAGGACATTGGAAACATCTTTCAGGAGGTAGGGAAGAAAGGAAGACGCGGTCACAAATGAAGGATATACAGATATGTATAGAAGTAATAATTCTGCATAAAGAAAGATAAACTGGAGTCTTGGGATTCAAATGGTGTCTGACAAAATGAAGAATAGAGGGTAAATGAGATTTATTGATGGTCACAAGATATCCAGTGGTGGTGAGTTAGGGAAGGCAGAGTGGCCATCCAAGAAATAGTCATGTTTGCCTACGGAGTCATAGAGGAAAAGGGAGGGTGGTCTTAAATGGAGCATCCAGAACTCCCAGGCTTTCTCCTTATTACTCAACTATGCAAAGATCTGGGATTTTCTCTTCATATATGCTGATAGAGAACATAAAAAATGAAGAATCAAATGATAAAATAAGCAATATATAGACACCAGAATTTGAGGAGCATAAGTAAATTAACATGAGCATCTGAGATTAAAAAGAGGAATTAAGTGGCTTTGTGGGTTTTTGGAGAAAAGATTTTGCTTGAAGCATGACATGTCATACGGTTGCTGATAAGAATTAATAGATACTTCAAATTTGTATTAGATGTATCTGTCTACATCTAGAAAGAAAAGGATCGTATGAAGTGCTTTGCACAAGGATAATATTAAAGGGTAATTACCAATAACAATGAGAAACTTTGCCATTTCTTCTCCATAGTTGGAGCCAGGACTTTCAGTAGGAGTTGAAATGTTTCACAATGAACTTCAGGAAACTTTGATTCTTACATGTATTTTTTTAAGGGAAAGCATTAAGCAACATATAAGGATACTTCAACAAGTTTATGGAAAAACAGAATTAAGAGATAATATGAATCTTTCCATGATTTTTTTAGGGGGGAGTGGGACAGGGGCTGACTGGTATGGGGATCTGAACCCATGGCCTTGGTGTTATGAGGCTGCATTCTAAGCAATGGAACTAACTGGCCAGACCATCTATGAACTTTTTGAAGTACCCTTGTAGGTCGTTTAGATAAAAAATATTGTCCAAAATGATTTAAGAAAAAAATTCAATGTATGCAAGTAAAATTACACTTTTAACAATAGTGATGTAAAAAGGAAAACTATGTCTGATGATTCCTTATATTACTCCTATTGAAAAATGAATTCCTTATTTTACTGTGTGCTTTCAAGTACAATATGTTAGTCCATGAATTTTGTAGAAGATAAATCCATAAGAAATTATCAGAGCAGCAATATAAGTAATATAAGTCCCAAAGCCTAAATTCAACAGCAGTTGTACATGTATTAGTTCAGAGAACAGTACTGGATTTTCACAAACATGCTGACTTATGATGACCAAAATGAGAAACGAATTACCAGCAATGGAGCCTGAATAGCAATAAGTGGAAGTCGGCAGATGGTGTGTGAATATCACACTGGCACTGGAAAATAGCAGAACAGACAGCCATGCTTACTATGATGACAGATTGACTGACTAGAAAAAGCTTGAATGCACTTGTGGTGTTTTCCCTAGTGTTTTAATTGGAGACATAAAAGTTCATAGTAAGCTCCATATCAGTTAGAAATGAAAAGTCAAATTCAACTTAGTGTAGGTTCGGTGTATCTGTTCAATTTTTTTTTTTTTCTTTTGGTGAGGGGATCTATATACTAATTAACATAGAAAATGAACTATTTTTTTTCATCATGAACAGATACTAATGGTTTTAGTTGACACTTTTGAAATAAAACTAAGTGACCCCAGAAGAGCATGAATATTATATTATTTACTTCGTACAATACCGATGATGAAAAAAATGATGTTTAATTATTTTCTAAGAAAATATAGTCTCTAAAGTGATTTAGGCACAAGCATTGTTCATCTCTACCTTACTTCAAAATGTTGCACTAAATCATCAAAACAATAGCTATCATTATATTGTAATGATATATCAACTTGTCTATAAATTTGTAGAAGTGTCAAAGGTGAATTAAGAAATGCAGGCTCCCCAGATTAGTAAACATCGTGATGTTTGAATTTAAATGACCAACTACAAATCAAAATATATTAGAATCTTGAAGAAATAGCCATCCAAAGAACACATTAATAAGATGATTTCAAGATATGATATACAAAGGTAGAAGCAATATTTCTTGAGAGTTTTCAAATATTGTAATTTATCATCAAAAGCATTGTCCAAATTATTATGCAAGAAATTCATAGTTTTATGCATTTATTATGTAAGGTCTCTTCTTCCCTGTGCAGATGAATTATAAATGAATGGGGGAAGATCTTCAAATATGCTAAGTATGATAGAATATCAGTATTATATAAAATGTGTTGTTGAGAGTATACGATCTTGCCTGTCTGAGTAGTAACCACCCCTGTTCTTCAGCTTCTTGATCCATTTAAAATTCTCAGAAAAAAATATTTGCAAACTAATTCACTTTCCTGTATGGATATTGAGTAGAATTTTTAAATATTTCTGAAGAAAAATTATATAATCAAAGTCTCAATGAGATTTAAGAAATCTTTATCACATAATCAATGGTCAATCCAGTATTTTTCATTCCTTTGATGAATGTATACTATGCTTTAAATTTCAGCAACATATATGTGTTGAGTTTACTGTCATATAGGGAAAAATATAGTTTTGAGGAGTTTAGAGGTTATTTGGCAGGATTTTCTTCTTTCAAGATGAAGATTATGAAATCTAGTCTATGATGCCAAGTGATATAAATTAAATTGACTACTTCAAATGAAGATTAGTGTGTTCTTTAATGGCTTTTCTGGATTCCATAAACTGAATTGTGTGCACATAGACTTGTACAAATCTACAAAATCAATTTGGAAATATAATAAAGATGGTGAGTAGCTGACCATATCTCGTCCTTCAGTGTTTAGGGACCTTTTTCTCTGAAATCTGTAGTTTGCATTCAATACACTTGAACTGGATATGCAAGAGCTGTCTTTTTTTTTTTCAGTAATTCAGTTAGAGAAAGTAGAAAACAGCAAATTTTTAAAAAAGGGTTACTTTTATTGAGAAAGAACAGGAAGCAAAGTAACATGCACTGTTCATTACTTACTGGTGGAAAAATAAAAGTTGTAACCAAATATGGCTATTATGTTATCACCCTCACAGTTAAAAAAAAAACAACAACAACAGTATTTTGTAAACATACCTCCTGAATAATCCAGCTATCCAACCATCTTCATATCAGTTAAGGTTTCCAAAATATGTTCATCTGTGTCTTTCTTATTGACCGATATCATAATTGAGTGAACAGCCACATACATTTTACTTAATTTTAAAGTAGTATCAGCTATCACTTAGCTTCAGTGTACTTGAGACATTTCTTATAAAGAATCAATGCAACAAAATATTCAAGCCTTTCCCAGATGGAAAGAATTGTCAAGTCAATTATTATAAAGGCATGTTAAAAAAGGTCAACAGAAGAATCTCTTTTGATTATCAAAATTTTAAAGTACCAGTGAGATCAAGGAAATGTCCTTCGAAACTGATATCAAGTGACTAAATTTTGAGAGTAACAGAGAGAGATACCTTTCAGGAAATCAATTAAGCTCAGAATTGACCATTAAATCAATTTCCAAATCAGAAGTAATATCTATCATCTTTAAATAGGAAAAGTAATTTAAAAGAAAAAGAGAAAATGGAAAGGGTAATGAAGAAGTAATAATGCTGTATAAAGTGTGTTAGTAAAATATATCTTATTTTATCTTTAATAAATTATATCTTTCTCAAATAAAAATAAGCAATATAAAATATGAAATATATTGGGCCATTCTTCACTGGGATTAAGATGTTAAATCTAGAGATGATTAACATATTTGATAAGAACTATTCAGGAAAAACAAAGACAGATTTGACAAGGAAACAAGAGCCAGTATGACCCATGCTGAGAGAGAGAAATACTTCAGTTCTTGATGTGTAGGTGGGTCCTTAGGAGTCAAAGGAGTTGCAGCTATTCATTAAGCATGGAAATTTTTCAATATTCCAGTAACTGGTATAGTAATGTAAACCCAGAACTGGGAAAAAGTTTGTTCTTCTCCATAGGAAGGAATGTCAATATGTATGACTTGGGAGCTATCTGCCAGGATCATGCTGTCAGCTATCTGGGAAAGGCACTCTGATCTAAATGGGAATAAATCCAGAGAAGGTAGATAATGATATTTTCATGTTGCATGCCTATTCTTCTTTGCAGATGTTTCTGAAGCTGAACTACATTCCTTCCCTTTTTGGGGGGGGTTGTTATTGATTCTTTCCTTAATCACATGATATATGCAAAAGTCCTTTTGGAATGAGGAACAAACTAGAGCCAAGCAGACCAGCTAAGACATATTTATTAAAACAAAAGATCATGATATAAAATCAAAATAACCTAGGTACACAAATGATTAAGTGAAATAGACTAGCAGCATTTGAAAGAAAGAAAAGGAGATGTAAATGAAGAATGATTTTGAAAATGGAATCAAAAGAACTCAAGACCAACTATATCAGGGCAGAAGCTTAGTAATATTCACCTGGTCAGCAAAGGAACAATGAAATATAAACACCCTTACCTCACTAAAATATAAATAAACAAAAAGGAAGTGTTGAAGTAGTTAACAAATACAAGTATACTAGAAAAAGATAAAGTCAGATTTGAAAAAAAATAAGAAAAAGGGAAATCTGTCTTGTATGGTACAATTAAGTGAGAGGCAATAATATATGTACAATGCATAGTCCAATTTTTTGTATTGCTTAAAAGTAATTAAAATTACACATGTATATGCAAGATAAAATGAGCTGATTAATTAATTTTAAAGATAGGATATGAAGTTGCTGGGACAGAGCAAAAAAGATTATTTACTTTTATAAGAAAGCATTGTAACAGCCTAAGGAAACTGCAAGTCATGGGAGAGTGAAAAGGAATTTTGTAATAGGCTTTCCTCAAGTCTTATAAACCTTTTAGGTGTGTGAGGTATATGTGATATGTTTTGACATGTGATAGCATGTATAAATGTAATTATTTTCTATTAGATTCAAAGAACAGCAAAAGAGGGGCCAGCCAGTGGCTCACTCGGGAGAGTGTGGTGTTGATAGCACCAGGGCCATGGGTTTGGATCCCATATAGGGATGGCCGGTTAGCTCACTAGGAGAGCATGGTGCTTACAACACCAAGTCAAGGGTTAAGATCCCCTTACCAGTCATCTTTAAAAAAAAAAGAACAGCAAAAGAGGTGCCAAGTGACTCCACATTCCAAAATTAAGCACTAGACCATTTAAATAGTATACTCAAGAGAATATTAAAAAACAATTTGTTCTGCGTTAATTAGTATATCAACCACCTCTAGCTTCTTTGCATAGTAAGGTTAAAGATGTATTTAGGGAGATAGAATAAGTCGTTAGGGAACTGTTGCTGTGCTGTGTATTTCTCTCCAATCCAGTCCTATAAGATGAAGAAGCTTCCCTCTTACCTCAAAGCAAGTGTGCATGGTGTGGGGGCAGGGACATGCACACAAATCATTCAAAGAGCATGGCACGTGTGCCCTGGGATAATTTGGAGAACACGAAGGCACATATAAAGGGAAGAGGCTCTGGCAGGATGCATCTCTGGGTGGCTACTGAGCAATGACAGAGCAGCAGTGGAAATAGCTGAAGGCGCTTCAAGATTTGGTGAGGAAAGACTTGTTCATTATAAAGGATATAAGTCAGGAACAGTTAAATGGAAGAGATGCATAGAGCAAGGAATGTGGGAAGGGGGCAGAGCCTCCATGCCTTCTCTGGTAGCACTACTCTCCCTGCACGTGTTTGCCAGCTTGGGAACTCTCTGAATATCCTCTACTACAGGTTTCAATACATAGGCCTAATTGATTAAGTCATGGAACATTGCTAGTTAACTCGATCTCCAGCACCTCTTCCCTCCCCAGAGGTCAGGGGGTGGCACTGAAACTTCCAAGTTTCTAATCAAAAGCTTGGTCTTTGTGGCAACCAACCCATCCTGAAACTCTCAGGGGCCCACCAAGAGTTATCTCATTAGAACAAAAGATACTTCTATCACCCTTAACACTCAGGAAATTCCAAGAGTTTTAGAAGCTTTGTGCCAGGAACCAGGTACAAAGACCAAAATATACATACACGTTTTTTTGTTTTTATTTTTTACCACAAGTACTATAAAAATTACAAATTAAATCTTTAATTTAAAATCTTCTGGCAAACAAAACACTATACCAAGAGGGTGTTTTAAGGGATTTCTATTAAATATACAAGGAATAAATAATTCCAATACTATACAAAATTTTAGAAGACATTGAAGTATGAAATATACCCCACTCACTTTTAAGGGAATTTAATGTATCTTTGCTATCAAACACAGGAAAAAAAAACATTCTTAAAAATGATAAATTAATGTCTATTCTCACCCATGATTTAAGAGCAAATCCTAAAAAAAATAATAATTATTATAATTTTAGCAAATCAAATTCAGTACTATGAAAACAGAAAGACATCATGACCAAGAATCATTTATTCTTGAACTGAGACTGGTTCATTATTAGAAAATTGAATAATGAAAACTTCCTTACTAAAATGTTAAATAGAAAAATGTAGTAATGGTTTCAATGTATGCAAGAACAGATTTTGATAACAATTAAGAACATGTGATATAAATGTCTTTGAAAACTAACAGTAGATTTACTTAATTTGATAAAGAGCATTAAAAACTTACAACAAACAAAATACTCAGGATTATAAGTAAGAAGAATTCATTTTAGTATCAGGAACAGGAAAACATAAATAGCTATCACCATTTCAGTCAACACTGAACAGAAGTTACTGGTCATAAGTTAAGGGTAAAAAACAATAACATTAATAAGAATTGAAAGAAAAAAAGCCAAAAGTGTCATTATTTGCATATGGTATGATCTATATAGTGACCCTTAAAATATTTAAAGAAAGGAGAAAAGAGCTAATAAGTTAGTTCACCAAGATTTCTAGTATAAAATTATTGTTAAAACTGGTTTACCACACTTCCATACACAAACAAAATTTTACAAATTATTAAAAAATTCCATTTATATAATGACAAAATATAATACACATGAAAATAAGTAAAAAGTAATAAATGAGAATGGCATTTAAGAAAACTAGTATTATTGCTACTGAAAGCCGTTAAATAAGAAAATTTTTAAATATATTTATATTTATAGATAGAAAAGTTCAATGATTAAAAAACATAAATTCTAATGTGTTGCTATGGGGATTATTTTATAAACTGAGAAATTAATTCTGAAAATTATATGGACAAACAAAAGTACAAGAATAGCCAAGTTACTTCTTAAAAAGAAAGTTATTTGAGAGAATATACCTACTAAGGCTAATTTTAAAATTATGGCAATTAAGGTAGTGTACCATTGAATGGACAGAGACAATTAACCAATAAAAATTTTAAAAGTTACCAGAAATAGAGAGACATGTATTGGAAAATGTGATATTTAATATATGGCTCAATGCAATTCAGTGTTGGAAAGTATGGATTTTACAATAAATGTTGTTGGAACTGGTTAACCATAAGGAACAAAAAGAGAGAAATTCAATGTGTTTCCCACAAAATAAATGACAGCATAAAAAACCATCAATTTCAAGAAGCCTAAAGAATTGAATGTAAAATAAAAAGTTATAATACTTTTTAAATGAAATAAAGTAATAAATAATAATATATTAGAGTCTCATGATAGGAAAAATTTATTAAACAAGAAATGAAAATCATATATCACAAATACAGAGATTAATGCATTTCACTACATTAATAATGAGGTTTGAAATTTGTTAAAGACAAGATGAAAAGTAAAAAGAAATATTGAGATAAAAGGAAGAAATATTGAGTCAAAAGTATTTTTAAAATTACATAAATGATTTCCATAATTCAATGAGAAATAGACAATTCAATAGGCAAAAATCACGAATTGAGAAAACAAGAATAGTCCATAAACATAACTAAGATGCTTTAACCTCGTTAGTAGTCAGGGAAATGCAGAACAAAGTTTAAACATAATTTTTATAATTCTATTTGCCAGATGGAAATAAATATATAAAAGCAATCAGAACTCTTATCTACTTGCAGTAGGCATATAGGTTGATATAAAACCTATTGGAAATAATTTGGTATTACCAAATAAAATTAAATACATGAATACTCAAGAAGTAGCGATCCCACTCCTAAGTATACTCTGTATATAAATATGAATTCCCTGTACTAATACTCTCTATAAATCTACCGGAAGATATGACAAAATCCTCAGTGTCAGCATTGTTGATGTACTGAAATAAGTTGAAACAACACAAATGTTCATCAAGAGGACAATGACTAAATAATTGTAACATGTTCAAATAGCTAAATGACAATGGAAGTGAATGAATATGACACTTGACAAACCAAAGTATAAACAAATATCAGAATGGTATATGCATGAATTTATTTATATAACATGTAAGATAGGCAAAACTAAATATATATTCATATATATGTATGTATTTTATATATATTTATTGATATCATGTTATTATCATATATTTCATATCATACAGTAATGCATATATATATATATATATATATATATATATATATATATGTATATATTCACAGATAGAGTAAAACATTATAATAGCAAGTTTGTCTCAGAGTGGCAATAACAGTTGTTAAAACATTGAAATACTTCCCTACTGTTTGTTAAACAGCCATTGGCTTGCACACCACAGAGTGCCCCCAGCCAAACACATGCCAATTGTCCAGAATGCTCTGTTCCCTATCCTAGGACCCTCTAGACATCTTCACTTTTTACTTAACACCTCTCATCACTGGCAGATTTACAGTCAACCTTATGCTGCGCAGTCCTTTACTTGCAGGGGCTCCTTTTTAGGTCCCAGTTTTGCAAATACAGTGAAAAGATTCCATCCCACAAAATTGTACCAGTTTGGGGCCCCATAAAATCTAAATACAGCCATGCCTAGCACATGCTCCAGACCCCTACTTCAGTGCTAGCCAGCAGCATCCATTCTGGTTGTTCAGTTCTTGACTTTAAAATTTTGAGGGTCATCCATGAGTAACACAAAGAATAAATGCAAATGAATAATAACACCAAATTCAAGATAACGATTACCTCTGGGAAAAAAGGAGGGGACTGGATTCAGAATGAATATGCAGTGATCTTCAAATGTTCAGGTAATATTTTACATCTTTATGTAAATTGTTATCACATGAGTATTTGTTTTATTATTACTCTATAAATTATGAATGTGCATTACATACAATTTTTCATACGTATATTTCACAATAAAAAATATGTATTACTTTGTATTCCGTTGCTCAGGACAAAGTACTTGAAACTGAGTAATTCATAAGAACATAAATTTCTTAGTTTCAGAGGTTAGGAAGTCCAAGGTCCAGGGCATGCATCTGATGAGCCTTGTTCTTGGTGGAAATTCTCTACAGAGTCCCTAGGTGACACAGGTCATCACATGACAAGAATGGTAAGAGTGCTCGTTAACATGCTCACTTGCTCTCCTTATGGAGCCACCGGTTCACACACATGATGACTCATTAAACCATTAGCCGTTCCTCCATGAATGGATCGATCCATTCTTGAGAGCATAGTCCTCATAATCCAATCACCTCTTAAAGGCCCCCGTTTTCAATACTGCTACATTTGGAATCAAGCTCTGATATGAGCTTTGGAGGTGACAAACATTCAGACCATGGCAATATATAAATATCAGATAGTAGGGTTTATGTCCTCTTACAAAAATTAAGCAATCTGCCAAGACATGTGTCTAGAGATATATTTGGACATGAATATGAGTTTAAACTGCTTATATTAAATGAAGTACCAAAGTGTCAAATTATCTATGGATGGGAAACATCTTGTAGTTGTTTTTTTTTTTTTTTTTTTTTTTTCATTTTCATAAAATATTCCTGTTTCTTCTGGATTTGGTCACCTATCCTGCTTATACTTAAAAGAATTTTTAAACTGTTACAACTTAGTTTTTCTGGATTTAAATATGCAGCACCTAGGATCACCTAGGTTACTTGTTAAAAATACAAATTCTAGGAAAATTCACAGTCCACATGTATAAGGACCTCTGGATTGGCCATGCAGGAATCAATATTTAATAAGATTTCTATGTGATTTTGATAGACATTCAGGTTTTAGAGCTAGTCTGTTATTTATGTGGAAGACTACTTTTTTTTTTTTTTTTCTTTCCTATTACATTATCATAAGACTCCAAATTTGGTTGTTAGTCTGTCCTGGCTCTTCTATATTTATAATTTAATCTAGAGGATTGAGAGTGAAGATGTTTTTTATCTTCCTTTATATAAATAGCCATTATATAAACACTCAAAAAGGATTAAAATGACACAAGTACCATCACATAGGTAGCTCAGCATTCTGAATTGCTTATAGAGAATATTAAGAGTAAAATATACTAACAGTAGTCACATTATTCTAACTTTTTAAAATTTTACACCATATTGCACTGCATAATTTTTACACAACAGTACTGAAATTGATAACACACTTGTTTTGTTTCAACAAAATCTTCTAAATGATTATAATGTATAATAAAATATTATGTAAAGTAATTGCATCCAAAATTATTCATAACTGCCTTTATCACATTACATGCATCAGAAGCCATAATCATTATCTCGATTTTCATTACAGAAATATATTCAGTTTATACCTTGGCATTATTCTGATTACACAAAGTCCCATTAAAATTAGTAATGAGCAAAACTGAACAGGTACAAATATTCAAGCTGTATGTGTGTGGCATCTTCTCTTACTGGCAATGTATTCAAAATGTGTAGCTCTTTGACCTGGGAGGTTTGTAAACATGTTGTGATTTGCAGGCTACTGTTTTTATGTTTCAGTTTGGCTTGAGAGACTGAACTGATATTTTACATAAAACTAGATTATCATGTGTAAGAAATTGCAGAAGATGCTAAGGAAAAATAGGAAGGAGATTCTTTTTAATGAACTGTCAATCTTGAGAGAGCTTTTATTGTGTGACTGGTTTTTTCATAAGCTTTTTTTGTAAGAAAAGTTGATTTCTCTCATTGTTTCTGAATTTCTTAAACCACCAGCTTATATAGGCACCACACATGGATAAGTTTGAGAATCGTTGTACTGCTCTGCTATCTTCTGAAAGCTCCAGAAATTTCTGAGCAAATGCGTGTCCGCTCATATATGTAATAGCCTCAGGAAATCCTTAGAGCACTAGGGAAATGTTTCTCATCTTGGCCTGTCTCTAGTGATGGAATATTATATTAGAAATTATCAGTACTGTGTCAGTTCAGAGTAATGCAGTCTATTCTGGAAAATTGAGTTAGGATTTCATCACACAAGAGAAGGAAACAAAACAGAACATTGTATATAGACTGAAGGAGTGATGGATGGATGGATGAATTAATCAAGTTTTTAAAAATTATACCCAAGGTTTATAATAAATATAATCCTTTATCAAATGACTCTACTCTGAAGGTAATTATACAACTTACTGTAAAACTAATGAAGCTTTAGAGAAAATGTGTTTATATCTAATATAAACATACACATTTATATATAGTTTCAAGTTTTCATTCACATTAATGACATTCCTTTATATAGCAAGTCAAATTTGAAGAGAAATGAAAACTAAGATCTTAGAGCTTTTTAAGTAAACCAGGGTGTCTGCCTAGCGTAGTCAGTAGAGCATGAGACACTTAAAGTAAACCAAAACTAATAGAAAAAAAAAAAAATTAACAAAATGGCAGTAGTAAGTCCTAAAAAAAATAAAAAAGATTATATTTTTATATCAGGTTAGAGGAGTAGAACTATATCTTCATATTTTAAAATGTCTTGAATATACATATTTGTAGTTTATTATCATTTCCATTATTTTTTAGGTAATGAAAATGAATAGCTTAAGCAATAACCTTGGTGCATATTGTACCAGAGTACTATGGTATTGACATTGCCCTAGATAGCACATTTTCTCTGGAACACAATGAATACTGAACAAATGTTTGTGAAGTAAACAAATGAACAAACACATGCTAAGTACACTCTGCTTCAGATGTATTTTAGGCAAGTTCTCCATGATCAATTAGATTGACTATTTGATGGATCTTGGACGTGACTGGCACTATTTTACACACTGACAACAAAATGGCCACCAGCCTTTCCCTTAGGAGAAACTTCATGGTTTCTAATAGAAACTCCCCTACTTCTGCATGGGTGCAACCTTCCACCTGATTGCATCAGCCAGCCTTATCTTCCACTCCAGCACCAAACCCCTCCCTGATTATGCCAGCCTTCCTTACAGCCTATAGAAGATCTCCCACCCCAAAGCTAGCTGCTGCTCTCCATTCTGAGTGCAGCCCTGCAGATTCTTTTCCTTTAATAAAGCTTGATCAGTACCTGGCACTTAAGCTCACTTTCTTTCACTATTCACAAGTTCATCTTCAACAAATCAATTAACTTGAAAATGGGCTAGATGATTCACGTCTGTTAAACTACATAGATAATTGCTAACTGAGTCAGATATCAAACATAGTTTAATATGTGAATATTATAATACATTAGCTAACCGATTTGACCCAAAAGTTGTCAAATCAACAATCATGCTATAATTTACATGCTTATGTATAAGTATAGTTTACAAAATGCTTACATCTATCATACCACTTTTTCAAAATAAGGAAACTCAGAGATAAGCAATTATAACTTGGCCTATGTGAAATGCATAAGAATCAGCAGAAACAAAACTGCGAATTAAGGTTTCTGTACTTATCTATCCATTTTTCTTAATTTTCAATTGGCAAATAAAAATTTCATGTATTCATTGTGTACAACATGCTGTTTTGAAATATGTTTACATTGTGAAATAGCACAATTGAGCTAATTAACATATGCATTACTTCACATACTTATTTTTTTGTGATGAGAACACAAAATTTACTCTCAGCGATTTTCAGAATACATGTTATTAACTATAGTCGCCATGCTATGTAATAGATCTCCTCCTGTCTAACTGAAATTTGTGTCCTCTGACCAACATCTCTCCAACCACCCCAGCCCCTCATAACCACCGCTATAGCTTTGTTTCTATGTATCTGACTGTTTTTAGATTCCACACATAAGTGAGATCATGCAGTATTCAGTATTTCTCTTTGACATTTCATTCAGCATAGTGTCCTCTAGGTTCATCCATATTTTCACAAATGGCGAGAGCTTCCTTTTTAAATATTTTTAAGGATGAATAATATTGTACTGTGTATATACGAGGATATTTCAAAAAGTTCACGGAAATATTTGTATCATCTCTTAATTCTATTTTTCTGGGAACTTTTTAGTGCACTGTGGTATATTACATACTTTTTATCCATTTGTCCATTAATGGATATTTCGGTTCATTCTATACAGTGGCTACTGTGAATAATACTGCAGTGAATCGAACTGAAGAAACCTCATCAACACACTAGTTTAACTTCCTTTAATATTCCCAGGAGTAGGATTGCTGGATCACATGGTAGTTCTATTTTTGATTTTAGGAGGAGCCTCTATACTTTTAATTTTGTGGGAAAACTCCATACTGTCAATTTGTTAAGGAACTTCCATAATGTTTTCCATAATGGCTGACCTTATGTACATTCTCACAAATACTCTTTATTTTTAGTCTTCTGATAATAATCATTCTAAGATTTGTGAGGTTGTATTAGTTCCTTTTTGTGTTGCTATAACAATACCTGAGACTGGGTAATTTATAGAAAGAAATAAGTTTCTTTGTCCCATCTTTCTGTAGGTTGGAAAGTCCACAACTGGGCAGCTGCATCTGGCCAGGGCTGCAGGCTGCTTCCACTCATGGGGGAAAGGGAAAGGACAGCCAATGTGTGCACAGAGATCAAGGGTGAGAGAAAAGCATGAGAGCAAGAGGGGAGATGCCAGGCTCTTTTTAACAGCTGTCAACAGAAATGCCACAAAAAAAGAATAGAGTGAGAACTCCCTTATCCCCAAGGGATGGCATTCAGGCAGTCATGACAGATCTGCCCCCATGACCCAAACACCTCCCATTAGGCCCCACCTCCCAACACTACCACATTGGGAATCAAATTTCAACAGAAGTTTTGAATGGGTAAATGTATTCAAACTATAGCAGAGGCAATATCTCATTTAATTCGCATTAGTGATAATTAGTGATGTTAAGCATTTTTTCATATACCTATGGGACATTTGTATTTCTTATTTGGGGAAATGTCTACTTGGGTTCTTTACAAAAATTAATCAGGCTGTTTATTTAGTTGCTATTGACTTGTTTGAGTTCTTTGTACATTTTGCATATTAACAGCTTATCACATGCATAGTTTGCAAATATTTTCTCCCATTTTATACGTTATCTCTTCAATCTGTTGATTGTTTCCTTTGCTGTGCAGAAGCTTTATGTATCCCATTTGTCTATTTTTCTCTGCTGTTACCAGTGCTTTTGGGGTGATATCCATAAAATCAATGCCAGACCAATGTCATGGAGAGTTTTCCCTATGCTTACTTTTACGAGATTTATAGTTTCACATATTGTGTTTAAAACTTTAGTTCATTTTGAGCTTATTTTTGTATAACGCGGTGAGTCAAGGGTCTAATTTCATTCTTCTCCATTGAGATTTCCAGTTTTCTTAGCAACCTTTATTGAGGAAACTGTCCTTTTCTCATTGTGTGTCCTTGATATTTTTGTTGAAAATCAATTGACTATCAATGTGTGGGTTTATTTTTGGGCTCTCTTTCCTGTTCCATTGGTCTATGTGTCTGTTTTTATGCCAGTAATGTGTGTTTTAGTTACTATAGCTTGGTAGTATATTTTGAAGTCAGGTAGTAAGATACTTTCAGCTTCATTCTTCTTGCTTAAGATTTCTTGGCTGTTTGGGTTCTTTTATGGTTCCATATAAATTTTAGGATTGTTTTTATCTCAGGTTTCTGTCTTTAAATCTAAGGTCCTTGTTACCACATGATAACTGCGTGAATATCATTGTAGATATGGATAATAACACCATACATACACATGAATATACACACAGAATTCAAGAGAATTACAATAAAATGATGAAACTGAATTTTCCATATTTAAAATCATCATAATAAAAATTTTAAATAAATGCTATTAATAGTATTTTCTACATTTTACTCTTTAACTATAATATCATTACACTGTCCATATATTTTAAGATATTTCAATTGATTAAATTCTGGCTGCCAGTAGAATACATTTTCTTCACCAAATCAAATAGAACAATGATATAAAAGGAAAATTAGAAAAATTTCAGAGTACTTTACTTAAAAGGAGGAAAGATATAGGTAATTTTGTTAGCTGATTTCAAACATTTTAGTAATATTCATGTCTTTTATCTTAATTGTTTCATCAGATTTTGACATTGAGAGAAGCATGAGATGTCTTATTTTTTGCCTGAGCCAGGTTCATCTACAGCTTTGGACATTAAAGGACTCAGGGAATATAGGCAGATGCTTATGGCCAATAGGAAAGTTGAGTTTTCATCACTCTAGTTACATTTGATTCACATGCTAGAATGCTGTACTTTTCCTCTCAAGATAGCAGGACTAAGTGGGAGGATTTGATTTTTCATAAATATTAATTCAAAACTAATTCCCTAGGATAGGCTGATTCCTTTAAACCTGAGAATTCTTGTTTCAGGGATTGACTTCAGAGTGCAGAAGACTTGTGAGGGGTAACACCTGTGAAAGTTAAAGACAGAAAGCATGATTCAATAGAGGGAACTCAGATCACAATGTTGACCTGACAGTTCCTACCAGCCAAAAAGCAGCTCTGGAGCAGACTGCTGTTTTAAGAAGCGTCCTATTTTTGATGGAAATAATTAGGTCCCTGCATAGTTAACTTTCTCAGTTCTCTAGGAGCTTCTCTAAGAATCATGTGCCATTGGCATTATCATCTTCCTCAGCTATTCTGCTGGAACCACTCTGGCAATAGCATGATTTTGGCTTGAAAGCTGAAGCAAACCCTAAAGGAACTAGCAGTTGGAAACCATCAGTAACAATTTTCCTTAGATCTGGGCTGGTATTCTTTTCTTGGAGGGAAATTTGAGAGCCTATATCTGTGCCTGCCACACTTATGACTCCTCTCTTTAATATCCTCTCATGTGATGTATTAATAAATACTGTTAGCTCGACCTTCAAAGTCTGTCCATGTCTCACCACCTCCACACCTACCACTCCAGTTGAAGTCATCATCATCTTTTTTCCTGGATTATTGAGGATAATTGTGTGGATTATTTATTAGTCTTCCTGATTCCGAGGTTACTTCTTATAGTCTATTCTTTAAACAGTACATCATATCACCCCTTTGCTCTCAAATCTTGCTGTCCACATTCCTAAATCACATCATAATCCTCATGTATCCATGGTTTACCAACATTCTAAGTAGAAGTAAACCTTACATTTACCTAGTATTCTCATAATTATTATTACTATTACTATTTTACTTTTATTCTGAGCCCTGACTCTCCACTTATTCTGTTCCAACCTTAGCATTTCTTAAATATGTCGGGTACCTTTCTGCCTTAGGGCTCTAAGGTTACTATTTCCTCTTCCTTTCAGATATTTTCAGGTCTTTAGAAAAATGCCACCTTTCAGAAAGACTTTCTCTGACTACTCTATTTAATTGTGCAGTCCAAAACACAATCCCACGTTGAAACCTGGCACTAACCTTTCTCTGCTCCTGCTTTATTTTTCTTCATAGAATTTATGAACAATTATTAATTACTATATCTTTGGGCCCTAGACAGCCCCTGGCATTTGGTCAGCTTTCAAATGAATATTTATTGAACAAACTATCAAAAACTATCCTTTACCTACTTTCAGTATCGAATGGCTATGGGAATCAAGTGTTTATACATTATTCCATATGCGTATTCTTCTCATTACAGTGAGAGACGAGGTCAGACTAGCCAAAAGATTATTAGTAACACAAAGAACAAAATAAAAGTAGTCCATAACATAAGAAATGTAACTCAAAGTAGCATTCGTTAAATATCTCCCTCTCTGTGAAAGTCATGCGTCAGTTATCTAATTTCTTTAATTTTCACTATGCCCTTATATAGTGAGATTGATTAATACCTTAAATAATTAAGGTAATTATTACCTTAGTAATTAATACCCTAAATAGGTATTGATGCTATTTTGGTTACTGACAGAAATAGATTTAGAGAAGGAAAATACCTAATCAAGTTTCTGTTCACATGTAAAAGCAGCTCTCATTCCCAAGCCTTTATGATTTCCACTCCATTGTGAAAATTAAGGACATTAATCAATTACATTCCTGTAATATATAATACAATAATTAATTACATTCATGCAATAACTTCATAATTTTAACCAAAATATTCTTTATTATTTTCGTAGTATCTATAGACCATTTTCAAATGCACATAAGTTTTATCCAAACCATGAATTAAACACATAACTCAATCTCCAACACAGGTTTTGATTTAATTCTAGCTGGGATCTCTGATGTGTTCACAAAACAGCCACATTTATTAATTTATTAACAAATCAATCCATCCATCAATCTATCAGTTCCTTTATTTATCATTTTTCCCTGATGGTTCATTTTATACTAACAGAGATGGAACTTCTACCTTCATGGGATTTAAATATGTATGAGTATAAACCACTTATATAAACTATGTGATATGAGTATTAAAAATAAAATTTTAGTATCAATGGGTACAAATATGAGGATTTAATTTAGCTTAGAGATTAAAACACATGCTCACAAACATACAACAACTGTAATAGCATCCCTTAAGAAGGTGGTGTTTTGACCAGAGACTTGATGGAACAAATGAAGAATTTTAAGAATATTCCACTCCAAAAAAATGGCATGCTTGTAAGGCCTAAAACAAGAATGGGGAACACTTGAGTCAAAAAAGACTTATTGTCAAAAAAAGAATGGGGCATACTTGAGGGGAGGTAAGTGTATCTTGTCCTGAGAGAAATTGAAAACCATTAAGGTACTTTAAATAGGTAACTGAAATGATTAGAATTGCATTATTGGGAAATTACTCTTATGGTAATGTGGAAGGTAGATTAAAAGAGAGAATCTGCTGATATCTTTTTCCCCATGTCCTGAGAGCTAACTGAAACTACTCTCACTGAAGCTGTCAATGATCTACATGTTGTTATATATAGTTTATATTTCTCATTTCTTATCATGTTTGACTTCCCATTATCAGTACATATATATCATATGTCATAAATTATATATTATGTGTATATATTTACACATACACACATGTGGGTATTTCAGAAAGTTCATGGAAAGATTTATATTATCTTTTAATTCTATTTTTCATGAACTTTTTGAGCACCCTCATATACTGATGGAAAGTAACCAGCAAAACAGAAAGTATAAAAATTTATGGGAAATTTAAAAAAAGACAAGATCCCAAGTGAGGCATACTGTATAAATTCAGAACCCATCCCATGTAGCAGGATTTATCTTTGATGCAAGTAGAAATGATAGTGTGATGGGAGAAAAATGGCTTTAAAACAAGAGTTGGTTTAAATCCATCATTTTGAAGAATAACATTGGAAGTTGAATATCGAATCATACATAGGTAAACATAATTGTATTAACAGGCAGGACCATGAATCTTTACTGAAACAAATCTGGATTGTTGTTCCATATTGTTCTATAATTCTCAGCTAACTGATGCAAGAGTCAAGTCCTGGCCATTAGAACTTATACCACGTTCTGGTTAGACAGGTGCAAAGGAGAGAAGAAAAGGTAACAGACTTTGATCTGGAAGATAATTGAATAATAAATGTTGTCCTGAGTTGCCATGTTTTTGTACAACAAAGTAAGGTTGATATTTCATCAGATATGTAAGTTTCAATCTTTTCTATGAAAGCAAGTTTATTTAAGTAAAATGATGAAATTGCCCAGATTAATCATGTGCTTTAACTATGCCATTCTAAAATTGTTGAGCTTTCATGGGCCTAATTCAGCCATCATACCTGTTTTGGTTGGACCAACAGAAACACCACTTTTAAAAAGTAGTGTTCTAATGTATTTAGGTTCAAAGCCTCCCAGCACAGTATTGCTTTACACCAGCATTTTTAACTATAAGTGATAACTGCCTAACCCTTATCGGCATTTGAATTTAGAACTCAAGTGAAAACAAACATGCATGTAAAACATAAAATGCAAAAGCAAAATCTCAAGCTACAGTACTTTTACTGTTTAAATATGGTTATTTGTATAGCTCATATTCTTGTGAGATAGATTTTAGGTAAACATAAAGTTATTTTTAAACAAAGCAGTTTCTTAAGTTTTGTAGTGAACTAAGAAATAATACAAATACAACTCTTCCTTAGACAAATTTAACCAGTTCTTAGGGCATGTTCCTAAAGATTTTAAGGTCTTCCAGTAATATGGAAGTAAGAAATCCAAATGCCATAACTGCTTAGTGTAAGAATGTCCCTATATAATATATTTGTTCTCTGCACACCCTCCAAACTTCACACCTCATTTCACACTTCCCTATATACTTGGAATAGGATTCTAATTAATGTTTACTCTTTTCCCTCTGTCTGAAGTATTTTTTTTTTCTGCACTCTTTTCAAGCCCATCTGTTTAGTGGCAAATCCACCTGCTTCAACTGCTCCTTTGCCTTTTTCTTTTTTTTTTTTTTTTTCTATATACTTGGAATAGGATTCTAATTAATGTTTACTCTTTTCCCTCTGTCTGAAGTATTTTTTTTTTCTGCACTCTTTTCAAGCCCATCTGTTTAGTGGCAAATCCACCTGCTTCAACTGCTCCTTTGCCTTTTTTTTTTTTTTTTTTTTTTCCTTAGCAATTTCTATAACTGTTGTTAAAAAAAAAAAAAAACACTCTTCATTGGAATTGATAACTTATTTGGATGAGGATTTTAATGTGTTTGACTTGTTTTCCTTCCTACACATTCACATGTGAAAGCCTGACACTCATAAATAATGTCAGGAGTAATATCAGAACTGAGACTATTAAACAAAAGAATTATCCTCTCAAATCAGTAGAGTTGCATAGAACACTGAAATGTATATTTTTGATTTACAGCTTAGGGCAGAAAATATATGAAGGCATAGCAATGAATATATATTAAATATTGTTTTTATGCAGCTTACCTAAAGGATTAAGATAACATTTATATTTTCCCTTAATGACAACAGCTAGAAAAGGATTTTAGAGAATAATTTTAAAAATCAATATTTACATTGTATTCTGTTGACATGTATTTCGTATTATAGATACCAAAGTATTGAATGACTATATTTCTAACTTGTTTGTTTGACATGATTTTTGTTGCAACAGTAAAAAATTGATCATTATTTTGAAGACTGTCATTTTATTTGTCACTATAATTTATAAAAATTTTAAAATAGTAACTTTTCCTTCCTGAATTTATACAATGCATACTCTTAACTGAATAATTAAAACACTGTGTCATATGTTTTACTTTTAAAGTACCAAAATCACTAGGGTCATGTATCATTTATACATATCACTTTTGAAGACTGATGCTTCTTAATAATAACTTTGTGGTTGACAATATGGCAGCAGTTTCATTTAAAAGTGATTGTTATACTTTTCAGTTGTTTTGTGTTTATTATATAGTAGTCTCATGTATACCCTGAAATTTCTATCTCACAACCATCTGGAATAAGATATTTTCATTCGTAAGACCCATATAATTGTGTTCTCAGGATGAGCAGATACAAAACATATTTATCAATTCGCAGTAAATATAATGCATAGATAACTTCATTTTTTTTTTTCCATAGGCAGTCTACAGAAAGTGGGCTTTGGTTACAGATCTATCCTGTATAGATGTTATTTACCTCTCCTGTGCTCAAATAGATTTGTGTGTTTCTGTGACAGCTCTTACCATCTTATTTCTTGTATTAGGGTTATTTGTGCATTTATCTGCCTTTTAGATTATTTTTAGAACTGAGAGGTAAGGGATAAACTTGTTTTTATCTTTGTATATGCTATAGCACCTAACAGACTATTTTTGTACATTAATACATATTTAATGAAGTAAATACTTAAAATATACCAAATATGTAGTTTTTTATGAATCTTCCAAGTGGATTTAATAATTTAATTTTAATTCATTTTATGTTAATTATTTTTTGATATAGCAGTTGTAGTAGTGAAATATATTACTTTTCAAATGCAAAATAGGTATAATTACTATATAAAATGTATTAATCACTATGGTAAACATAACTAACATATATTAAAATGTATAACATATTTATACATAAAATATTTAAACATATAAATTATATTTTTGTTTAAGAATTATTTAGTGAACTACCAAATTCTTAATTATTTAAAAATTTCCATTGGAATAATCATTTCACTGTTCAAAGGTCAAAGCTACGGTTTATAGAAACATGCGTTTAGATTACAGCAAAATTCTGAAGCTCTCCTGGTGAGAGGTAATTAGATATAATCTGTGAAATAAGAAGAAAACTACACTCATTCTCCTTAGCCCATCACGTGAGAGTTCAAAAAGGAAAGAAGCATTTCTTACCGAGTATAAACTGTGAGAGGTGTTGGATGCTGTTCGAGGCTGTGCCAGGGGATTTGTGCAAGTACATAGAACCCCACAACTATTAGTATTTAATTCAAAGGTGATTTAAATCAACAGTGATTAAATGGCATCACCATTAATCAGCAAAGCAAAATGTAAGGATAGCCATTCTCTGTTTTTGTGTGGAGAATGATTTCTTCTTAAGATTTAAAATATATAAAAATCCTTATCATAGTAGTTGTTGCTTCTGAAATAATTCAAAAGAAGACCTGTTTTTTTTTTCCTGCTAAGAATGCTGTGACAAGCATAAGGTTATCAGTAGTTCAAATGACAGCTTGATATCAATGTTCAGTTAAGACAACAAGACTGAGGAAAATTAGGGCTTACAACATGCTCCAACTCACAGACAAGCATAGAAAACTAATTACTATGAAGTACATATGAGTATACTATATTTTCCTCAACTCATAAAGCTGAAAACATGGACCAACTTACAGGTATAAGTATACTCATAAGACTGAAAGTAATCGCTTAAGTATACAGCCAAGATACCATTGAAACATTAGAAATTTTCATTTTTGAACTTCAAAAATTGTCACACATATGCTGAAGAGGTTATCCTTTATACAATGTATGTTCTTGGTGTCTATGTCAAAAATCGCTTGGCTGTAAGTACCTGGGTTGATTTCTGGTTTCTCTATTCTGTTCCACTGGTCCACTGCCTGTTTTTGTGCCAGTATCATGCAGTTTTGTTTACCATAACTTTGTAGTATAGTTTGAATCAGGTAATGTAAAGCCTCTGGTTCTATTTATTTGTTTGTTTGTTTATTCAGGATTACTTTGTCTATTTGGTTTCTTTTGTTGTGCTGTATGAATATTAGGATTGGTTTTTTTCTGTTTTTGTGAAGAATATTATTGGTATTTTGATTGCGATTGCATTGAATCTGTAGATCAGTCTGGGTAGTATGGATATCTTCACAACACTAATTCTTCCAATCCATGAACGTGGAATGCCTTTCCATATTTTTGTATCCTCTTTAATTTCTTTCAGCAGTGTTTGGTTCTTCCCATTAGAGTTTTTTCACTTCTTTGTTAAATTTTATTCCTAGCTACTTTATTTTTTTGGTGGCTATTGTAAATGGTATTGCTTTCTTGATTTCTCTTTCTGCTTGTTTGTTGTTGGTATATAAGAACACTATTGATTTTCATGTATTTATTTTGTATCCTGCAACTTTACTAAATTCATTTATCAGCTCTATGACTCTTTTTGATAGAGGTTATAGGTTTTTCTGTATATAAGATCATGTTTTCTGGGAACAGGGACAATCTGACTTTGTCTTTTCCTTTTATTTCTTTCTCTTGCCTGATTGCTCTGACTCATACTTCCAATAAAACGTTGAATAGGAGTGGTTAGAGGGGGCATCCTTGTCTTGTTCTTATTCTCAAAGGAAAGCCTTCAGCTTTTCCCCATTAAGAATTATGTTTGCATCGGGTTTGTCGTATATGGATTTTACTGTGTTGGGATACTTTCTTTCTATACCTAATTTGCTGAGAATATTTATCATAAAGGGATGCTGAATATTTTTCCAATGCTTTTACTGTTTCTATTGAGATAATCATATGGTTTCTATAAATGGTGTTGGGAAAACTGGATATCCATTTGTAGAAGAATGAAACTCGACTCATATGTCTCAACATACAACAAAATCAACTCAAAATGGATTGAACACTTACATATAGGACCTGAAACTATAAGACTCCTAGAAAAAACATAGAGGAAATACTTCGGGCTATAGGACTAGGCAAAGACTTTATGAATAAGACCCCAAAAGCACAGACAACAAAAGAAAAAATAAACAAATGGTATTATATCAAACTAAAAAGCTCCTGCACAGCAAAGGAAACAATCAACAGAAAGAAAAGACAATGTACAGAATGGGAGAAAATATTTGCAAACTATGCATCTGAAAAGGGATTAATATCCAGGATATACAAGGAACTCAAAAAACTTACCAGTAAAAAAGTAATCATCCAATCTAAAAAATGGACGAAGTACCTAAATAGACATTTCTCAAATTAAGAAACAAATGTCCAACAGGCACATGAATGCTCATCAGCACTAATCATTGGGGAAATGCAAATCAAAACTACTTTGAGATATCATCTCACCGCAGTTAGACTGGCTTTTATCAAAAAGACAGAGAATAACAAATGCAGAAAAGGGGAACTCTTCTACACTTTTGGTGGCAATATAAATTAGTACTGCCTTTATGGCAAACAGTTTGGAGGTTTTCCAAACAACTACAGATGGAAGTACTAGATGAACCAGCAGTTCTATTACTAGGTATATATCCAAAGGAATGGAAATCATCATGTTGAAGGGATATGTGCATTCCTATGTTTATTGCAACTCTATTTACAACAGCCAAGATATAGAACCAACCTAAATGTCCATTGATGGAAGACTGCATAAGGAAAATGTGGTATATGTGCACAATGATACGTAAAAGTGTTAGTCATAAAATAAAACACACATAAATGCAGAAAAGAAATACCATAAATATTTGTTAGATATATTCAATGAAATAAGTCTGTTATACTTCAAAGTCGAATAAATAATTCTAAAAAATTCTCAGCATTAAAAATAGTTTATGTGGCTGGTACCCATTGATCAAATTAGTCACTCTTTGTCTAATTTAATGTGTTGATTTCTAGAATGATATTCTTTTTTTATTCCTAAAATATGAGAATTCACATCATTTAATTACTCACAGGGCCTCATATGTTAATATTTCAGAATGTTACCCCAAATGTCAATAGATTCTCAACATCAGTGTATCTTCCACTTGGAAGATTTCACTACTTTAGCATTACTCAGAGCCTCATAATTTTTACTTTTTTTCCTCATTCTTTAAATGATCTTTTATGCAGTTTAATACGTTTTGTTAGTAAATCCAAGGATAGAAGAGAGAATAGATGTAAAAATGAAAAGCGGTTGATTCTCCTTGTATCTAGGAGCCTTGGGTAGTATTCAGGCAACGTATTCAAAAATAACTATTGAGTGGCTAACATGTGACCTGGCTCTGATAGATGCTGCAGGTGCAAGAGAGAAAGACAGATAAAGTCCCTGTCTTGATGAATCACACACAGTTAAAACAAGAGCTAAAATTTTTCCAGCATTTACATTTATTAATATCTTTAGCCTCATGACTGAGGAGGAAAGTTTAAAGTCCACTTAAAATAAAACTCAATAATATCCTCACTTACATATAATCTCCTTAAATTAATTCACAAGTGGAAATCTGGGATTTGCTTTTATAAAATTGGGAATTTATGAAATCTGAAGAAGGAAAACATATTAGTAAAGGTAGTTTATAAACTTGCATTTTCAAGTTAATACTTTCAGTGGGATATTAAATCTACCATAAGAGTAGGCATGAGCCTGGAGTACTTGGGTGCTTCTGCTGTTGTACATCCTCAGTCTAGAAAATGAGTGAATCAAAGATGCTCATGGTATCTCTACATACAGACTCAGGAACTACTCTCTGTTATTTATTATTAAACAGTTTCATGTGGCAAGCAGTACAGGGCATAATTCTGTACAATCTGAAAAATCCCTAGATACAGATGCTTACATTTAAATTACCTGTTTTCATCAGAGCTGAAATGCAAAATATGTCCAATGGAACAATATTACCATTTATGTTCAGGGAAAGGATAGGGTAGACCCCCAAACTGCAGAACTCTCATACCAATTTACTACTCAGTAAATTAAGGAAAAGAGAACTTGGAAAATTAATTTAAGTTTGAAATCTATATGCAATGAATTTACATAATACTGATGATTGTAAATATATGCAGCGGAAAGCTTTCCAATCATTGCTGGCAGTTTTGAGCAAGAGAGAAATTTCTGCTGTGTTTATTCACATTATTCTCACAAAAAATGTCATCATTATTATCACCATCATCATCGTCTCTTCACCCTTATTTTCATCATCAATAATGTTAGTTTCGAAACATTGGATTAATAACCATATGTATATTAACTTAGATTTCAGAAATAAAAATTAGATTATTATAGAAAAGAAAATGACTGTCTGGAGACATTCTAAATAATTCGTCTGAAGTCACATAGCTGGTAAATGGCAATTGGGATTAGAACCTATGCTGTCTGGTTGCACAGTTCACCTCTCACATTGCAAAAATCCTCATATTATAATTTTAAACATAACTTTTGGGATAACATTTTCTAAGGTTCTCAAAAGTGTGGAAGGATTAAAAAGAGAATAAGAAGACATTTTTTTATATATATATAATTGGATTGCATTGCAGATGCTATTTTGGAAACAATAATTCTGAGATGAAGGTGCTCCTAAGCATGGAGACATGATTAATTGGGTCTTGATTGACTGTCTGAGTGAGGTGGCGATACATCAGTGAAAACATAATGTTGTAACTGTACTCCAGTGGAATCCAATGAACCACCCCCTGATATTTATGCTTTATGCAGTCCCCTAGCACATTAACTCTAGGGTTGGCCATGTGACTTTCTTTAGACAATTTAACACTAGTAAGCATTACACAAACAGAAGTTTCATGAACACTTGCAAACTGGGATTGTGCTCTCGTATCACAGTCTCCATGTAAAGAAACTCAAACTGTCTTCATGCAGAAAAGACATGATGAGATAGGGATCCTATCCTCCCAAGTATCTCTACCAAGGCTCTAAACGCATCAGTGAAGTCTGATTGGATTTTCTCTTTCAGTCCAACACAACATCTGAATGCAGGCACAGTGACCCCACCTCCACATAGAGCAGAATTGTCCAGCTGAGCCTAGTAAATCCACAAAATCATGAGACATAAGAAATTCTTACTATTATAAACCATTGATTAATGGGGTGGTGGTTACACAGCTACAGGCAATCAAAACACAGAGAGTCTTGTTGATCAATTTTGTTAGGAATCTCATTTCAGTGGGGAAAAAATAATTTATCTGGACATACTGAAATCTTATCTGACTCTATGACTATTTCAGATATAGACAGAGTAAGGAGTAAGACAAAATTTATCATCAAAGACTTCTGTAATTCTAAGCTACTTTGGTGGTAGAGATGATATTTATTACATTTTTCACTGACAGATTTTTTTTGAAGGTTTTTTTCTTTCTTTTTTGGGGGTGTGCTGGCCAGCATGGCTATCCGAACCCTTGACCTTGGTGTAATCATCACCACACTGTAACTGTGCAAGCTAACTGGCCAACCCTTGCTGACAGATTTTGTGATGCTACATTCTAGGAAACCATGGTTTCTTTCCAAATATCTTCCATATGTATACATATACATATGTTGTATACTCATATATGTTTACATACGTATATGTATATATATTTATATACATGACCATATATATCTTATTACCTAGGATGCATGCAAATTTTGATTCTAAATAATAGAGTTAATTAAAATTGAGTTAATATAGTTAATAGAAATAAGTTGACTTAAATTTTTATTCCAATATGCATGTTTTAATTTTTAATTATATTTTAGCTCATTTATATTCATGATAATTAATATAAAATTCTAGCTTTTTTCCTATTTTAAATTTACTCTATTTAAAAATATGCTTCCTATCCTCTTGGTGGGACAGTAAATTAGTACAACCACTAAGGAAACAGTATGGTAGTTTCTTAGACAACTACAAATAGATTTACCATGTGATCCAGCACCATGTCATCCAGCAATCCCCCTTCCAGGTATATATCCAAAGGAATGAAAATCATCATGTCAAAGGGATACCTGCATTCCCATGTTCATTGCAGCTCTATTTACTATAGCCAAGATATGAAAGCAACCTAAATGTCCATCAATGGATGAGTGGATAAGGAAACTGTGGTATATACACACCATGGAATACTACTTTGCCATAAAACTGAATGAAATTCTGCCATTTGTAGCAACATGGATGAACTCGGAGAAAATTATGTTGAGTGAAATAAGCAGGCACAGGGAAAAATACCGCATGTCCTCACTCATAAATGGAAGCTAAGAGAGAAATAAGGAAGGAAAGAAAG
The DNA here is from genome assembly GCF_000696425.1 of Galeopterus variegatus. Lineage (NCBI taxonomy): Eukaryota > Metazoa > Chordata > Mammalia > Dermoptera > Cynocephalidae > Galeopterus > Galeopterus variegatus. The sequence goes on from NW_007729720.1 coordinate 116,620, forward strand.
ACCACAGTTGAGCATTGGACTTGCAGAGGGAGAGAACATACATAACATTGCAGGAGACAGGGAGGGAATGAAGGGGAGGCAAGCTGGGGATTACTTGGGTAGGAGACATGAGGAATAATCACAGTTTGTGTTAATGGGCATGCTGACAGTACTGATCTGGCCATCACATCTTGGGTGCATGTGGTGATGGCATCTTTGTACCCCATGAATATGCATAATAAATTATAAAAAATAGAATAGATAAATAAATGAAATACTGTATAAAATGAAATAAACATTTTCTTTTGCATTTCATTATTTTTAATTGAGTTTCTTCTGCTGCTTATATTTTTATCTGTGCTGTTATTACTGTCAGCTTAAGACTAAGTATGTTCATGTACCCTTATCAATTTCTTTATAAAGACAGTTTAGCATTTTTTTATTCATTTGTCCTCCTCCTATTCCCTCCCCTTTTATACTGATATTATTTCTAATTTTGATTTTGCATTGTTATAAATATACTTTACCTTATTTTCTTTTTGTTTTATCTTTTCACATTTTAGACATAAATAACATTCTCTAAGAGTTTTGGTTACTCTTACATCTCCTGTTTCTTAGCTCATCTCCTACATTTGCATTTCTTCTTATTTAAATACATACTCTAAAAACGTTTTCAGTATGTATTATTTGTTGGTTATTTTGTTGCATACAAAATTCTAGGTTAAATATACTTTTCATTCATTATTTAAAATTGTCTCTATTTACTTATTGCTTCCAGTGTTGCTTTTATGAACACTGATGTTTTGTTGTTGTTGGTACCATATTTTTTCTATTTAATAGCCTTCAGAATTTTCTCCCTTTCTTTGATAACTTTGTTTCATTGTAACATGTCTAGATATAATTTTCTTCATTTAACTCATATTGGATAGTCTATATGTTCTGCAAGTTGGTGTTCTCTCATTTTTTTTCAGTTATGAGAAATTTATTGCTACTGCTTCATCAAATGTTGCTACTCTCCATTTTAGTTTCTTTATCATTTTTGTTACAGTATTATCTCATTTTATTCTCCCTTTTATGTCTGAAACCTGTTTCTGATATTTCCCCTAATTTTATATTTTCCGATTCAACTTTGAGCCTATTTCTTCCAATAATTCCCCTTCAGATTGCACGTTTTTCAGTTTCTGGGGGTTACTTGTAACAGTAGTTGTGCTCCTTGTGTTCATTTATTTTTCCTGCAGAGCTCCTGCTCCTGCTCAGTCTGGAAATATGCATTGTGGAAGGGAAAGGCCAGACCCAAGTTGTGTCATCAACTTATTTCGACAAGCAGAGTGTGAATGAGCTTCAGGAGAGGGATAAAACCTCACATCCCCACTCTGCCAGGTAGCATTGGGTTGTAAACATTTATCTAGGTCCTAATCCCCAAGCGTGGAGTGTTGGGTGGTGAGCGAGTAGAGAAGCGAATTGTTTTGCTTCTGCCCTTGTATTTCCTTTAGAAACTGAGCATCGGGCGTCTGTGGGCTCAGGTAATAACTGACTCAGGTAATAATTGCCATAGGTAATTAGGAAAGACTGGAAAGAGAATTTGAAATTTGTTCCTCTTACTTATTCTCTCATGCTGTACTGGTCACCTCTATCCCAAGCAAAGGTCATCATTTTCTATACAAATAAATTCATAATATCCTGAAGAGATCCAGAGGGCTCTTACTTTGGCTGTAGTTGTTGTTATATTTTTTATATTAAATGTACATATATCTTTTGCTTCTAAAATGTATCCAGGCTTGATTTAGGTGAAAGGAGTCAATACCGCCTGGTAATCCATCATCTTCACAGCATCATGCATTTTTTTTTTTTTTTTAGGTATTTCTAGGTAATAAAAGTACTTCTCAGACCATCTTCACTCCCTCCAAAGAACACTGAAATGTTTACTCACTGAATACACACTCAATTTTTGGAGTCATGTTACTCTCTTCCTTGTATTAACAATGTCTGTGTGCCTTTTAAAAACATTTCCACTAATAATAAAAATGATGGTACCAAGCAATAATAGAAGAATATAACTTGAATAATTTATTATAGCCATTTTTATTATATTGAACAAAGGTAACTATTATGTTAGAATTGATAACTATGCCTGTAGGCTATATGTGCGTTTATGGAAATAACACTATGTGGCTGTAATCTTTATATGCTCTCATATTTCTATTAATCTAATTTCAATTGTTCTAATTTTTTTTTTTCAAAAATACCCTTTGCTACCTTAGTCATCTTGTTTTTATGAGGGAAATTAATATTTATTTTTTGACCTTATACCCAGTCATTATGTATTTTGGTAATTTAGAGAGTGAGTAATAAAATGATGATTTTATTTCATTTTAAACTATATAATTGTAAATGCATTTCATTAAATTTACATAGATTATTTCTGTAATCAAACATTAATGAATATAAAATTTGAAATCAACCCATTTCAATTCATATTTAAGGACACAGATAGAAAGACATATAATTTGAGATATTTTGTTTAATTCCAGCCAAGAATTTTGAGAAGTTTATAGAATTGTTCCTACATTTTTAACTGGAATACATATGTCCAGTAAACAGCTATAGATACATCTTTTTTAAAATGGGTTTTTAAAAAATTATCTTACTTTTATGACTTTTTTGAAATTGAACTTGTTAAAAATAAACTATATACAGAAACTATCTGGATTTTTCCACCAATTTTATTTTATAAAATGAGTAATTATTATTTATTAATTTACTGAATTTTATAATATATCTTCCTGATACAGTAAGAGAATATAAGATATTCATCAAAATTCCAGGTAGATTATACACTCTTATTAAAAACTATGTTATTCTCTCATTTTCTCCTGCAATTGAATATACACTCTTGCAGAATTGGAATAAATCTGTTTAAAACATTAGTATATCTTTTTTACCCCAAATGGACAAAAGAAATAGGAAAAAAATAAATAACATAAATTGTACTTTTGAACTAGTTAGTAATGTAGGGTAAAATTAGTAATAAGAGGCAATAATTTAGAGCAAATTCTGTTTAAAGTTTGGACTTTCAAATGCATATACACATTTTTTTTTCTTCTCTTTCATTTATGCATTTATTCATTCAGTGGCTACTCTATATTGGCTCTCTGGGAAACGTTTTTGGTAACTAACTATGATCTCTATAATCAAGAACCATTCTGCATAAAAGGGAAGAAAAACAGGTAAAGAAATTTATATTTAAATGATGAGTTCTACAAGACATACATAAATAAACATAAAAAAATACATAAATCTTTTTGTTTCTTGTCCAAAAATGCTTTCCTGAAGGGATTATCTGAGCTAGTCCTTGTGAATCAAAGTAGACAGTCTAGTAAGAAAGTTAGGGCAGGGTAAAACGACTGCCTAACAAATTTTTGTCATAAAATTGTGATGTTTTTCAAAATATTGTTATGCATATATAAAGCCTTGATGATAGCAGGCAGGGAATGAGTAATTTCCCTTCATTGTTCAGCAAATGGTACCCCTCACAGAGAATGAATAATAAGTGATTCTAGTGTCTGAAGAAACAGACGTTGTCATGGGGATAGACAGGGCCTCTCAACAGTAGCTCATTTCTAGAACCAGAATTATAGTAAATTGAAATAGTCTAATGCTTGTCTTGGGGCATCTTCTCTTCCCTCTCTATTTGTGTTAATTCTTCCAGTTGAATTGTTTTTATTTTGGCTATCGGGGACAATTGTATCACTAGTACATCTCATAAAAAGCAACTTGGAAAATTTGTACATGGAAATTTTTCAACTACTTATTATTCAATAGAATTGGCACATAATACATTCAATAGTCATTTCATGACAAAAGACAAGGTAGTTGGAGAAACCTACATTCACAGTCAGAACCTTTATTTTCCTTTTACACATGTTTTAATGTATGCAAACTATAGTTAAAGTAACTTTCCTTGAGAAAAAACAAAAACCCAATTAAAAAATGGGCAAAGGAGCTAAACAGACATTTTTCAAAGGAAGACATACAAATGGCCAACAGGTACACGAAAAAAATGCTCAACATCACTAGTCACCACAGAAATGCAAATTAAAACCACACTGAGACACCACCTCACTCCAGTTAGACTGGCTATAATCAAAAAGATGGAGAATAACAAATGCTGGTGAGGGTGTGGAGAGAAGGGAACACTCCTGCACTGTTGGTGGGACTGTAAATTAGTACAACCGCTATGGAAATCATTATGGAGGTTTCTCCAACAACTACAGATAGATCTTCCATATGATCCAGCAATCCCACTTCTGGTATATACCCAGAAAATGGAAATCATCATGTTGAAGGGATACCTGCACTCCCATGTTCATCACAGACATGGAATCAACCTAAATGTCCATCCATGAATGAATGGATAAGGGAACTGTTGTATATATACACCATGTAACACTACTCTGCCATAAAAAAGAGTGAAATTCTTCCATTTGCAACAACATGGATGAGCTTGGAGAAACATGTTGAGTGAAATAAGCAAAGCACAGAGGGATAAATACTGCATGTTCTCCCTCATAAGTGGGAGATAAGAGAGGAAGATGGAAGGAAAGAAAGACCATAGTGGTGCGTTGGACTTGCAGCAGGAGAGAACATACCTAGGTACACAAAGTGGAATGGGGGAGAGGAGGATGGGGAGGGAGCTTGGGGATAAGTGGGTGGGGGACACAGGATACAAATGCAATTTGTGGTAATGGGTATGCTGCCAGTATGGATCTGGTCATCACATCTTGGGCAAGAGCAGTGACAATCAGCTTTATATCTCACGAATATTTATAACCAATAAAAAGTGTACTAAGAAAATAAATAAATAAATAAATACATAAATAACTTTCATTGAGAAATGGTGCATAGACTAAAGAATACAAGGCTTTTCATGGTATTTCATGTTCTCTTTTTGAAGTCTCACGTTATGTTCTACACATATACAATGCCATGTAGAATGGTCTGACATCAAAGCCCCTAACCTCCAGTAGGTAACCCTTTTCCTCACTTTCATGCCTAAGAAAAGTCGAGCTCATGTTGGGTTTTCAGAAACCAAAAAAAAAAAAAAAAAAAAATGACAATGCTTTATTCACTTTAGTTTGTTCTAATTCCAAGAGACTAAAAGCTTAGTTTTGAAGACTAGATTTCAATTCTAATACACTAGGGCCTTACTGCCCACTCCTGAATGTAATATTAATATCACAAATTTTTTTTCATTGTACTCACTGTATATTTACACTTTAAGATTGTCTGAGCTACTTTGAAACAATTATTTTTAGTAATATATCTTATATATATATATATATATATATTTTAAACCTTAAATAACCTATGTTCTTATTATGGTCATTGCAACCTCATATAAATTGATAAAGTCACATCATGGTTAATATGAAACTACCCATATATTTAAAAATCGTTTTTCCTTGTGTTAATTTTTTAAGAAAAAACTGAAAATTTTATAGTTGATAAGATAGTGATGTAACTATACTATGCTTTGCTTTATAACTGTGTCCTCTCTCTCTCGCTTGCCCTCTCTATCTCTCTCTCTCTCTCTCACACACACACACACACACACACACACAGCACAACACAGCGTTAGTTTAAAACAGAAAAGTCATTCCTCTTGTTCCACATTCTCTCATGTGATAACTCAATAAAGCTATGAATGTCATCCTATTAGCTTAATTGGAGGAGTTGTGAGAAAAGAATGTAAGATCACCTGTGGTGTTTGCTAACCTGACAAGTTCCATCTCCAAAGGTTTCAATGCAGAGGGTAAGTTCTTAGAACCGACAATAACTCTAATGTAAATTGCGTGCACACTGTCCTTTGTGAAATTTAACTGTGAAGGAGTGGACGCATTATATTTATGCTTCCACTAAACGAAATTTCACAAAACTATTTCTGGCTATGGTCTGCAGCATTACATTAAAACAAAGGAAACAGAAGGACATGACAGACACTTTTTGTTCTTCAAGACATACCCAAGAAGCACAGAATAACCAATATCTAATCAGTTGTACTAATTAAGATGATTAAAATCAATCCAGGCATGAGTTCCTACCAACTTTAGGCTGTATTTAGAAAATACTGTACATGGAAAGACTTTCTTTAAATGCCATTGAGGAATCCACATTCTTAATCCTTAAATGTGAAAATACTTTTTAATCTCAATTAAATTGTGAATCATTAACTAAATTTATCATTTTTTCAATGTGAACATGTTCTGTACAGTCGTTAAAGAGCTTCTTGTTAATACAAGTGCCTATTGACCCCTGATTCTTTTTCAATATTCCTTCATAATAACCACAAATAGTAGCTGCTATTTAGTGAGCATAAACTATGTGACTTATTCTTCTCATAAATTGTCCTATTTAATTTACACAAAATGCTGGATGTTACTTTGTTCATCAATTTTTAGTGAGGCTCAATAACATTCAAATGCCACACACCCTGAGGGTATCAGAAAGGAATATGATTCTTTATGTTTACTTCTTTTTCTTTCTTTCTTTCTTTTTTTTTTTTTTTCTTCCAGCAATATTGCTTTTCCATTTGCCTATGCACAATCATTCTGTTCTCTCTAGTAACACCAGTTTTGGCTAATAATAATAGTAAAATAAAAGATAAGATAATGTATACAACATTGAGGTGAGTGCCCCTTGGTGAATAAAGTGGCAAAAGCAATGAAAAGCAATACATGTTTTTGAGATGGCAGTATTTTTGTCTGCCTGCTTTGTTTTGTTTGAGGTTAGGGAAGATTAATTAAACAAAGTAAAGTATCTGTTTTCTTTTTGTAAGCCTTATCACTGTTATTCATATGATAGTGCCTCAAGTTTGTGAAAATCTAATGTGTTAGTGGTATATTAATAAACTTCATACTTTGCACATAAATTAATTACAAAATTTTCATGGGTAGATAACATTTATGAGGATGTCGCCTTTTATTTGGAGGCTTTAGCTCTTACAGCAAGTCAGCAAGTAACCCAGAAATAGCCTATTTTCCAGGGAGTGGATAAGTTCATGGAGAATGTGAGAATTTTAAAGTAGGAGAAATTAAATTTATAATGTTGCCCAAAATATATTTAATATCGATAGTTTGAACATTTATGGTAAGCAGGCATGATCATGTAACTTTTTTACTTGGGAAATGTGTATAAAAAGTTGAATACATTTTTTAAGAGGATGAATGGTATAGTGTATGAATGCTCTCATATAGTCTAAAGACAGAAATAAGTCTTCACTAAGGAACAAACTATAAATGAATTTTAGGGTCATTTACCAGGAAGTAGTGAAGTGGGAAAGTGAAAAAAAAAAAAAAAAAGTTTAAAACACAGAATTGACCTAATTACACAAAAATTATATGATGAATGAGATTTGATGAAGAGGATAAATAAACTGATGAAAGTTGAGCTCTTCTAAATATAAAATATTTTGGCAAAATATCTTTCTAAGAGGCATGTTGCCTTACAGAATAGTCATTCATAGGCAGTCCGTGATCCATGTATATTACTCATCTTCCTTTACCTCATCATTTTATATCCCACTTCGAAAGAGAAACAGATTATATATTCACACTGAAGCAGAAATAATCTACTGAGCTTTTGCAAACCTGTATACACTATTGTACATTTCAGAATCAAATGGTTCATTTACATATTCTGTGTTATGTAATTATAACACTTATAACATATTATGTGTCATGTGTTGATATTTTGTGTCACTATTTGTTTTTTCTTTTTTATGTTAAATAGAATTACCACAAATTAACTTTTGGCTTTGATGTAAAGGTAATTAGAATAATGTGTAGATACAATTAATTTTTTTAGAATTCATTCTATGGAAATTAGTTTCATGAAGGCATAGCAATCTTTTTAAAAGGCAACAATTAATTAGCACTCAACACCAAAATACCAAAGAGGAGCTTATATACTTATGTGTTACAAAACATTTCTCAAATTAGTAAAACACTAAAGAGTAACTTCATTTACGAGTCACTGGAAGACTTATTTGAATATAATTCTTGGTCAGAAAAATTTTTCCATAAGTAAAGAGGACATCATGGACAGTTTATGTTAGTTTCTTTTTTTTCTTTCCGATTTGCTAACTTTTTTTTTGGCAGCCAGTTTAGAACCCCTCCCATGTATTGTTAATTTTTCTTTTATTTTTTATTTCTTTTTTTATTTTTTCATTTCTTAATTTTATTTTTTACTTTTTTAATTTTTATTTCTTAATTTCTTATTTTTATTTTATTAATATACAATATAGTTGATTTTCATGTTCCTTTATCAATTCCTCCTTTTCCTCTCTCCCTCTCCTCCGCCCCCCCATCATATCTGTTCACGTTTTAACCAAATCAAGGAATTGTTGTGATTGTTGTGTCTTCTTTCCCCACCCACCCTTGTTCGTTTATTTACTTATTTATTTTTATTAGCTCCCACAAATGAGTGAAAACATGCAGTATTGCTCTTTTTGTGCCTGGCTTATTTCAGTAATATAATTCTCTTTAAGTCCATCCGTGTTGTTACAAATGATAGTATTTCATTTTATTTATTTATTTTTTTTATTGCAGAATCGTATTCCATTGTGTAGATATACCATATTTTCCTTGTCCACACATCCGATCATGGGCATTTATACTGGTTCCAACTCTTGGCTATTGTAAATAGCACTGCAATAAACATGGGAGTACAGATATCCCTTTGGCATGATGATTTGCCATTCCTCTAGGTATATCCCAGCAGTGGGATAACTGGGTCATGTGGTAGATATATCTATAGTTGTTTGAGGAACCTCCATATTGTTTTCCATAAAGGCTGCAGCATTTTGCAGTCCCACCAACAGTGTAGGAAGGTTCCTTTTTCTACGCAATCTCGCCGGCATTTATCATTCTCAGTTTCTTGGATATTAGCCATCCTAACTGGAGTGAGATGGTATCTCAAAGTGGTTTTGATTTGCATTTCCTGAATACTGAGTGATGTTGACCATTTTTTCGTGTGTCTGTTGGCCATTCATATATCTTCCTTTGAGAAATGCCTATTCAGTTCCTTTGCCCATTTTTTAATTGAGTTACTTGGGTTTTTTTGCTGTTAAGTTGTTTGAGTTCTTTGTGTATTTTGGTTATTTGTCCTTTGTCAGATGTATATTTTGCAAATGTTTTCTCCCACTCAGATGTCTTTTTGTTCTGTTAATTGTTTCTTTTGCTGCGCAGAAGCTTTTTAGTTTGATATAATCCCATTTGTTTATTTTTCCTTTGGTTGCCTGTGCATTGGGGTCATAGTCATGAAGTCTGTACCCAATCCTACTTCCTGGAGTGTTTCCCCTATGTTTTCCTTAAAGAGTTTTATTTATGTTGCTTTCTAATATTATTTTATTATGGAGTAAAACAAAGTAAGACAAAAAAAGGACATGCTAATGCTGAACTAATTGCTAGGTGAAATAGTCATGAGTTGCTTAACGACTAGAATACGTTCTGAGAAATGTGTTGTTTGGCAAATTTTGTTGTCATGTGAACATCATAGAGTGTACTTAAACAAGCCTAGATGGCATATAGCCTGCTACACAACTGGGCCAGATGGTATAGCCTATTGCTTCTAGGCAACAAACCTGTACAGCATGTCACTCTACTGAGTATTGTAGGCAATTGTAGTGCAATGGTATTTGTGTATCGAAACATGTCTAAACATAGAAAAGGTATAGTAAAAATATGGTATAAAAGATAAAGAATGGTACACTGTCTAGGGCGCTTACCATAAGTAGAGCTTGCAGGACTGGAAGCTACTCTGGGTGAGTCAGTGAGTGAGTGATGAGTGAATGTGAAGGTCTAGCATGTTACCTGTACACTACTGTAGACTTTATAGACACTGTACACTTAGGCTACATTAAATTTATAAAATAATAATGTAATTGTGCTACAACATTATAATGGTTACAATTCAAATTTTTCAGTTTCACTATAATTTTATGGGACCTCCCGTGGTGTGGTGTTGACCAAAATCTTGTTATTCTGCATATGACAGTATGACAAGTTTGTGTGACTGCCTTATACTTGGTGCTAAGCTCTCATAAAACTATCAGATGTCATTTCTTAATTATCTTATTTTCATTTATTCATCTCTATTAGATTTGGGATTTTAGGCTTGGTCAGATCTTCATTGATTTAAACCATTTCACAATATGCTTACTTTAAAAGCCTCTGGAAATCTAGAATCAATGAAAGTTGATAAGAAAGTGAGTCTAACTTGTGATCTAGAAGGATATGAGCACCATTACAAAATCCAGAAAAAAATATGTTGTAATTTTTTTAAGAAATTTATTTCAGGATTTAGCCAATTTTATTGCTTGATTTTTTTCATATAATTTTCCAAATACATATTTCATTGAAACTTCAGTGTATCCTTTCAATGGTGCAATATTTTTATTAGGGAAGGGAAGTGTTCACCTACACTTTTATTTTCCAAACTGTGTTCCACCTTGAGAGATACTAATTTTGTGTGCTTGACCAGAATCTAAGTTTTGTGGAATCTGAGGTTGATTTCAATCTTTAAGTACGGAGTTTACCATCTACACTACCTACACAATAAAGTAGGAAAACAGAGTTATTTCTGTGTTAATAGGAAAAAAAAAAGAAAGATAGAAAAGAAAATGGCATTTAAGTGGGTGGGTTTCAAATTTGTCGTCTTTCAAAAAAACCCAAAAAACTGAAATTGTGAATTCTAACATTTGTAAATGAGTGTGTCATTTCTTACATTTTTCTTAAATGGCAACAGTTATATGTTAAACCCAAGCATTTACTGAATTGAAAAAGAAAACTAAAATGCTACAATGTTAAAATTTTAGAAAATAGTTACAAGGATATTTATTAGCATAATTTACTTTTTTTTAACTTTCCCTTTGTAGGAACTACTTCAGAGGAAATTTTAAAATCATAGTAAACTTGGTATTAGAGCAATGAAGGGTTAAGTCTTAAATCTTCAAATACATAACTCAAAAAAATAGAAAGATTTTTTCTGTCAATTACATTAAAAAATTAATGTATGACAGTGATCTATTACAAAAAAAAAAAAAAACAGTTGAGAATGATTCATTTTTCTTCCTGTGATTCAGTAGTTACTAAACCCAGATGCACAATCCAATTATGAAGGACCCTACAAAAATACACTGCTTGGATCCTCCCACCAAACTAAGCCAGGCTATCAGACTATCTGAGGCTGAGACATGGAGGATAGTCATGTTTTAAAGCTGCCCATGTGACGTGAATGTGCACAACGTTGCAAAAAAAAATTAGAGATGAAGATGGAAGAGCGGTGTTATTTTTACTGTAGTAGGTACTTCTTAGAAATAGATTTTATAGCACATGATGCCATTTTTGTCTCGGCTCCAGCAAGAGTTCTCTTTCAAAACTGAGGTCAAGATACCATGTCTCAATTTTTACCATATACACAAAATTTACTTTAAACCCCACTACAAATAATTAAATGACTAGTTTTGTAAAGTATACAGATAAAAAAATGTACATATATCATAAAAAGGTAGATTACCTTAAAAACAAAGAAATAAAAATAAAACTTTTCATTAACATATTACTGAAATATATAAAAGACAGCTATGACAGAATTTGTATAGCAACCCATTTCCCCACCTGTAAATAGCTCTAATAAGCATCATTACATTGCAACTGTGACTTTTCAACTCACATGTTTCCTATGTTCCTTTTTGGAACAAAATAGAAATCCTGTCGATATGTGTTTCATTTTCATTTTTTATAGCACAGTGATCCTGCATTAACTGGAATATTTGTTTATAAATTAATTTTCAATCACTTAAAAGCCAAAAGAGTGTTATGAGTGTATTATTTTCCATTAATTGTAAAAACATGTTATTCATTTAAACTTTGGTGAGATAAGAAAGCAAAGTCCAAATTAAAAAAAAAAAAAGATCTTTGTAATTAGGCAAAGAATTGTCACTGAGTTTGTACCTAGTATTTTATAGACACACGTCAGTTAGATATGTGTTAATATGTGAATAGTGTATTAGGATTCTGTTTGAATTTACCAGATTTTCATTTGATTCCACATAAAATCTTCTTTGAAAATCTGTCCACTTTAGGCCGGCCCGTGGCTCACTCGGTAGAGTGTGGTGCTGATAACACCAAGGCCACGGGTTCGGATCCTATATAGGGATGGCCGGTTTGCTCACTGGCTGAGCGTGGTGCTAACAACACCAAGCCAAGGGTTGAGATCCCCTTACCGGTCATCTTTTAAAAAGAAAAAAAAAAAAAAGAAAATCTGTCCACTTGTATTCAATCATGTCTTACATAGACAACCTGTGGTCTAATGTTTCCTTTGACATTTAAGTGAACTAATGTATTAGTTAAGATATTTGACCTGTCTAAATGTATTTACATAATAACACCTATAATTTGATCAATAGAAATAAAGTTATCAGAATTGGGGCAGGACCTATGGCTTAACAAAGGAACTTTAGAGGTGAATAATAAATGCTGTTTTCTCGATCCTTATCAGCTTAATTATAGCTGAAACCCTTGCATTTTTTTTTTCTAACTCAGAAACGTAGACCCTTTCAATGTTTATTTGAAGTGGAATTAGAATAAATAAGGTTAATAGTTCATACTCATTGTATTTGTTACTGCGCCACAGAATACTTTACTGTAATTTTCCTAGAAATTGACATAAAGCCATTTATTTGTGAAATGTAGAGTGATTTGGAGCTATAAATATTTTTATGCTTTCATGATGATTTTTTTAACTTTAATAGAATTAAATTTTGTAATTTAAGTTTGCCTTAAATCCCTATCATGTCTTTTATAAATAAGTATATTATGATTTAAGTTCAAATGAATACCTTAGAATGAATCATTTTCATTTTTGAAAAGGTAACCAAAGTAATATGTATCTCATGTCAACATCCAGGTATAAATATATTAGATGGCATCCAGATATAGTTAGATACCTGCATCTATAAGCAAAAATGTAACAGGTGTGTTGCACTGGTGATTCAAATACCTTGTTATTAGAGGAAACATTTTCCAAAATAGTCTACAGCTCTTGCCAAAACCCTCATCCAAATAATTTAAAATGCAAATATGAGTATTTAAATCATATGCCAATCACTAAAATAAAGAAATTTGTATTTAATAGGTTGTACATGCATATGTATTTTGTTCTTACTAGTATTGTGGAAAAATTGTACAAAACTAAATTCAGTTTTTTAATTTTATTCTTTGATAATGCACAAATACTACCAATGCTTTAGGAATGCTGATGAATACAGAAAGACTAAAAGAAAGGAAAAAAAACAATGGGCTTTCTTTCCCTTTCCTTCTATGTCAATATTTTGAGCATAAGTTGTTGGATTATATAGCAAAGTAAAATGAGTGGGAAAGAATCTGATTCTGTTCCTTGGTCATTTGTATTTCTTAGAATGCCATTGCTTTCTTTCTGCATTCAAAGCAAGTTGTGCTTCTAATATAAAACATGGCCTGTTAGGTGTCTCAGGATAGTTAGTTCATCTACTTAGTTGGGAAAAGTCCACATTTACTTGGCATCAAGTCCTCACACAGCTAGGTCCAAAAGCAGGAAGGATAGGGTAAATATTTTGTTGCTTATATTCTTCTTCCTCTTTTACCTGTACTCGCTTTGAGAATCACTGAACTCCCATATATCATGAGTCCATTGGTATTTTGTGTCCATTGGAATTATATACCATTACAAAACCTGTATAAATGGGGTGACAAGGAACAACCAGAAACACACATATTGTGTATGTACATCCTCTGTCTACATGCATACTCCATTGTACCATCAGATTTTACACAAAAAACGTGTAAGTTCAGAGATGAAATTATTAATGATGTCAAGACAGTGACAGTGTTACATTAAATCAAACATGGGGTTCTTCTGAGCATGGGGCCCTGGGCAACTGTTTATGTCACATGCCATGAAGCTGGGCCTGGGTCAAGTTGATAAGGGGTTCTTACAGGAAAGCCCAGTTTCAGATGAAACAAAACAAAGAGTGTAAAATTAAAGGAAAACATTCCATATTCAGAGTCTAGAAGAGGTTTAGTTTTTCTAAAACATTTTCAAAGTACCCAAACATAATATTTAGGAGCAAGAGGGGCAGTTGGAAAGAAAAAAGTAAACATAAGGTTGTAAGAAACAGAATAAACAAAGGGGTAATATTTGAGAATTAGCAAAGGATGAAGGAAGACATAGAGCTGGCCTAACGATTCCAGTTGAAACACAAATACAAAGTTCATGAATACTCTCAAAGTAACTCAGCCTTTTGGGGGGAGTGTCTGGGAAGGCAGACTGGAGTCACCACAGTTGGAGGAGATGCATCATCTGTGTGGAATTCTACAGTGGAGGATTCTGGGCTCATATCTCAGCATTCAGAGAATCGTGCAATCCTTAGTTAAGACAGCTTACAAAGAAGGTACTTAGATCTGGATCTGCTGGGGTCAGGAGCAGATATCAATTTAAATCTCATGAGAAATTTATTAAAAGAACACTTCAAAGATTAACTTGTCTCAGAAAAGATCTAAAATCATCAACTTTCTTTAAATGTTGGCATAATAGAGTCTTGGTGTTTTACCCTTTGAAAGCATTATATTTAGTACAGTAAGGCTTAAAAAAAAAAAGCTGAGAATGACTAAACTTTGCTCAACACTGAAGAAAAATCCTGACAGTTTTAGTATAGGAATGAATCTTAGCATTTTTGAAGTTATCAGCAGTGTCCATAACATTTTAGGTAAAAAGAGAAAATGTAAACATTTGGATAATTCATGATTTCTCTGAATAAAGAGGTATCAACTTTTATTCTTTAACACTTAGAACATCATCAATTATGTATAAGGTTTATAAGGAGAGTTAACTTTTTATTCACTGCTATTATGCTATTGGGTAAATTATTATAATTTTGTTTGAGATAACATTTTCTACCACTAGTTAAAACTTCTAAGTTCTTCAGAGAATGTAATGAAGTAAAGAGTTTTAAAAAAATAATTATTTTTTCCTTTCTTTTCCAACCTAATAGATAAACCTAGATGTATGTCTCCTACGGAAAGGGATAATATCCATTTTATTTATATTTCATTTGGTTGTTTTGAATGGTGTGTACATATCTGTATAGATTTATAATTCTACCACCATAATGAGATATTTAGTGAAGGTAAATTGTACATTAGTTCTAAACATTTTAATTAGTTTTTTTTAATTATTTGTATCCAGTGTTATTTCAGAAAATAAGTGCTTTTTGTTTATTTTATTTTGTTTGTCTTTTTAAAAGATCTATGTATTATGGCGGAGAAGACATTGGAAAACTGGATTCTGTGCGGATGAGTAGAGCTCTAAATAAATTGCTCAGAACACAGACTATTTGACTTCCAGAGAGAAAGCAATGTAATGCTGGAAAAAAAAATATAAACCAGGGACATGGTGAGATAAATATAAAGCAAAAAGTGTAGAAATCATATGAGCCATATAAATCAACTGTGTCACTCTATTAAAGGAGCTCTATGTATATCTAAGGCAAATTAAAGGAAACATGCAAAAGAAAGAGAGAAGAAAAGACTGGAAAATACCCAGGAATGGAGAATTCAAATTAAAAATGTGACACGATGTAAAAAGGAAAATGTAAAAGGGGACTTGTAGGAGTGAATCAAAAGTAAAAGACCAGGGAAATACATTGCAGACCTTTGAAGGTTTACTTAAAGAATTTAGTAAAATAAGAGGAAGCTACTATTTATGATTTTTGTCAGTTATAAAAAGGAATATAAGAAAATAGACTAGAAAGAAGAAAAACTTCCTCATAAAATCTTGTTAAAGGATAATAACAATGAATAAAAATCAGCAACTGCCCTGAATGCTATAGACATGAACCCTTGATTCTGAAGATAGCATAGAATATTACTACTACTACCTCTGCCACTACTATTAGCATAAGTGCTAGTCAGAGTGCTGAAAAAAGATGGTATTTATCTAAATATCATATAAGCAATAGGCCTTTTTTTTTCTCTCCCAGAGCAGTTAAGGGGGGTTGTCCTGGTCTGGTTTCATATCCAATTACCCACTTTCAGGTATACTGAAAATACTTGAAAAGCGTCTTCGAGGACCCAGGCCCTTTCTAGATTTAGACTCTGCCATAGTCTGTGTGTTCCAGTGGCTCCTTCAGTGTGACAAGAGAGCAGCAGCAGTGCTTGGCATCAAGTCCTCACACAGCTAAGTCCAAAAGCAGGAAGGATAGGGTAAATATTTTGTTGCTTATATTCTTCTTCCTCTTTTCATTGAAAAGAACAATATGTTTTAGAACTCCAAGCAGAATTCCTTTCTATTGCAGTAGCCAAACTAGAACACATGCACAACCGTAAGTAAATCTATGGGAAAAATGGGACAGAACTTCACCAGTAGCCAAAACAAATTCTGATTCATCCCCCTGAGGCTTGATTAGCAAGGGGGAAAGGGAGAGTGAAGTGGAAATGGCTGCTGGGCAGGCAATCAACAGTTTCTATTCCAGTAACAAGTATTGATTGGAAGTTTTCTATTTACCCAGCACACTGTACACATTTAATGTTCTTCTAACCTTGCCATGGAGCTCACACAGTTATTATCCCTGTTTCACATATGAGCAAATAAAGCTGCAAGATCAAGTAACTTACCTAAGATAACGTAGTTAACAAAATGATGCTGGATTTGTACACAATTATCTTTATAACTCGTCTACATATAGCACACAAAAGATCTGAAACATAACTAAATATCCTAATGAAATATAAATTAATATTTTGGATAAAACGTTAGTATTTAATAAATTAAGCTTTTGAAGCTTTATTGGAAGGGTATAAAGTTATGAACTAGGATATAAAATGAGAAGTTTAATTC
Source organism: Galeopterus variegatus (assembly GCF_000696425.1). Classification (NCBI taxonomy): domain Eukaryota; kingdom Metazoa; phylum Chordata; class Mammalia; order Dermoptera; family Cynocephalidae; genus Galeopterus; species Galeopterus variegatus. The sequence goes on from NW_007729720.1 coordinate 133,531, forward strand.
ATTCTACTGATATCTGCTAATAGTTATTATATTCCCTCAAAGGATCTTCTGTCTACTGAGAAATTGGTATTAAGTTTCAAGGACCTTTACCATGTGTATTTGTGTACATTTGTATATCACTGCTTTTAAAGACAGAGCAAGCTTTATATTGCCTAAATAACGGGAAAAACAGAAAAATGTTAATATTAAAAAAAATGTATGAATTGCATGAAGAGTTGAGACAGATGTCAAGGAGACGTAAGTTTATAGTCCACCCTTGGGAAAAATAAAAGATTTGAGGATTATCTTTTGGTCTAGAGCAGAGAATGCAAAGAAGCAATTAAGAATGTTCTTCTTAGTCTCCTCTATTACATTAAGGTATAAACTTTAGCAGACCTAAAGGCCTGTAATCATAAGCTTGTGCTTTAAGGAAAGAAGCAGGAGAAGGCTTCCAATATGAAGGGACTTCAAAAAGCTCATGAAAAAATGGAAATAAAAGATAATAAAAATTTTTCATGAAGTTTTTGAAGTACTCTTGTATACTTGTTATTTTCCCCCCTAATTTAATCTAAACTAGTCAACAGTAACTTAAGGCAAATATATAGTTATCCTATGGTCTTCATAGCAGAAACATTAATTTCCCAAAAGCAGAGTTCTTTTCTTTCTCAGATATTTCTCACACATATTCCAGGTAAGGGAAAGCCTTAGTGATAAGTCTCGTTTCGTGGGGAGTCAAGAAGGAACAGAATTAGAGCACAAGGGGAGATATCAGGCTTGGAAAAGAAGAAAGATCTCACCAATGAAACTTTGAAGAAAGAAGGTCTGTGGCAGGGGAGTGTTGATATTTTAAGGTAAGCAGGTGTTATAGAAACCACCTAAGATGGTATTTTATTTCCGTTTCTGTTACTTATAACAGAGAACCTGAAAGTGGGTAATTTATAAGGAAAAAAGTTTGTTTCTTACAGTTTGGGAGGCCAGGATGTCTATGGTCCAGGGGACACATCTGGTGAGGGCTTTGTTCCTTGTGAGAACTCTCTACAAGGGTCCTGAAGTGGCCATTGTATCACATGGTGAGAAATGGCATGAGAACAAGATAGCTAACCTTCTTGCTTGTTCTTACTGTAAAGCCATCAGAACCATACACGTGATGACTCATTAAACCATCAACCCATTACTCCATGAACGGATCAATCCATTCACCAGGGCACAGTCCTCACAGTACAATCACCTCCAAAAGCTCCCATCTTTCAAATATGATAATTGGATTTCCCACCCTCTTCAAACTGTTAAAAGTGGGGACCAAGTTTTTAACACATGAACTTTTGGGGGAGATATTTGACCTATAGCAGATGCCCTCTGTATATGGGTTCCTAGGTTGTTTACTTTCCCACAGCAGGCTAAGATCTGTTAGCTCAAAGGCCTGCTGGTGCCAAATGCAAATTTTTACATATCCAATTGTTTTAAATGTAGCCAAAATTAGCAGCTTTTTAGCCATCTAGAGCTCACCTGCTTTGCATACTCTGCAAAACTGCCCAACACCTTTTAGCCATAGGTAACAAAAAACCCAGGGCTATGAAGACCCAAGCTCCTGCTACACTTCTGATCTCTCTGACCCAGCGACCTTCCACTGTGCTGCTGAGCAATATCATCTAGACACCAACCCCCAATCCCCATCTCCCCAAAGAGTTCCTTTGTTTTCCTCCTCTGGATGGTGGCTCCCATTCTGTCATAGCCTCCTAGAAAGTTTCATGCTATGAGGGACTTCCTCTGAATGCAGACTTACCAAAGAGTCCCCCAGATCAAGCTACTGCAACCTCCTGGTCATATTTTCTTTTTCCTTGATCAGCCCCCAAATCCCTAGAAGTCCCTACAGTAGGAAAACAATTGACAGAGTATCCATTCTATCTGCACCTATCTCGAGTATTTCACATAAGCAAGGACATCGGCAGAAAGGGAGAAATGAAAAAGTATGAGAAGAGGGAAATAAGATTTAGAATAGCTTGACACAGCAGAAGTCAAGATGTTGAAAACATTGCTAAAAATCTGTAATGAACAGTGTAGAAGAGTTCCCCTTTCCCCACATCTTTGCCAGCATTTGTTATTCTCTGTCTTTTTAATAATAGCCACTAGAAACCCATAACTGGGATGAGATATTATCTCAGTGTGGTTTTGATTTGTTTTTCCCTGATGATCAGTGAAGTTGAGCATTTTTCATGTATTTGTTGGCCATTTGTCTTCTTTTGAAAAATGTCTATACAGCACCTTTGCCCAATTTTTAATTGGGTTACCTGGGGGGTTTTTTGTTTGTTTTTTGTTTGTTTGTTTGTTTACTGTGAAGTTGTTTGAGCTCCTTATATATTCTGGATATTAATCCTTTGTTAGATGTATAGCTTGCAAATATTTTCTTCCATTCCATGGTAGTCTTTTTACTTTGTTAAGTGTTTCCTTTGCTGTGCAGAAGTTTTTCAGTTTGATATAATCCCATTTGTTTATTTTTTTATTTTGTTGCTTGTGCTTTTGGGGACTTATTCATATAGTCTTTGCCCAGTCCTACTTCCTGAAATGTTTTCCCTATGTATGCTCTTAGTAATTTTATGGTTTTGGGTCTTATATTTAAGTCTTTAATCCATTTTGAATTGATTTTGTTATATGGTGAGAGGTACAGGTCCAGTTTCATTCTTCTGCATATGGATGTCCAACTTTCCCAGGACCATTTGTTGAAGAGGAAGTCTTTCCCCCATTGTATGTTCTTGTTGGTGGGACTGTACATTAGTACAGCCATTATGAGAAACAGTATGGAGGTTTCTGAAACAACTACAGATAGAACTACCATATGATCCAGAAACCCCATACTGGGTATATACCCAAAGGAATGGAAAACATCATGTTGAAGGGATACCTGCACTTCCATGTTCATCACAGCTCTATTTACAATAGCCAAAATATGGAAACGACCTGAATGTCCATCGACAGATGACTGGATGAGGAAAATATGGCATATATACACAATAAAATACCACTCAGCCATTAAAAAAAAAAGAATGAAATCCTGACATTTGCAGCAATATGGATGAACCTGGAGAAAATTATATTAAGTGAAATAAGCCAGATACACAAAGAGAAATGCTGCATGTCCTTACTCATAACTGGGTGCTAAGAAAGAAAGAAAAATAGACAAAAAAAAGAAAGACGGAAAGAAAGAAAAAAGAAACCAATAATACATTGATCTTTCAGAAAGAAGAACAAACCTAAGGATACAAGAGAAGAGGAGGTGGAGGGGGGTTGCAGAGGAATTGGTCATGCATAAGGAATAATTATAATTTGTAATAATGAATATGCTAATAAAAATTAAAATAAAAATGTCCTCATTTGTTTAAAAAATCTATAATGAGGGTCTATGAGATCTGGCTATAGAAAAAGTGAGTATATATAGAAAAACAGATTAACATAAATTTTAAAAAGATACTAGAGCAAGGCTGTCCAGAAGAACTTTCTGTAAAGATGGAAATGTTCTATAATGTGAGTGTTCAAAATGGTACTTCCTAGCTACTTGAACACTTAAAATGAGGCTAGAGTATCAGAAGAGCTAAGTTTAAGTTACTTAGTTTTGATTAATTAAAATTTAAATTTAAATAACATCATGCAGCTAGTGGCTACCATATTGGACAGCACAGTTCTGATAGTGGAGGAATGAATAAACTAGCACTTGTAGACAGATGTGAGTTTACAGTTTTAAAAGCAAATCTCATTTATAGGGCATACTTTCAAAAGCAGGATAGTTTTTAGAGTCTTAATAATGTGAGGGATATAGAAATCACTTGACAAAGCTGAATTGACTTTTTTGAAATTGTTTTAATAGGCTTATAATTGTGTAACACAATAAAAGCATATTCACAATCATACCAGGAATGACTAAGCAAAGTTTTGTCAATGACAGGCCACTCTGAATAGAGTTTTCTCCTATGCACTGGAAGGCAGTAAGTCAATTCTGGCACACGTAAAAAGTGATGAGATTAGTTACCACTGCTTCTTATTTAACATGGAAGTCTATTTATAGGTTCCCTTAAACTACAAGCAAGCAATGAGTTGTGACAAGGAATTTACCCCAGTGTTTGATACAAAAACCAACCAACCAACTAATTCTGAGGGCAATGAGGGCACAGGAAAAAAAAAAAGTGAGGAGTAAGACATGCAAAAATTGAGGCATGTGTTTCTACCAGACATAAGATGCTATAGAATTCCATAGTCTTGCTTACCATCTCTCATAAACTCTGCCTATTTCTTCCAAAGAATTTGTTTAGTAACTTTGGGATTTTTAAGCTGACCCTTCTAATTTCTTTTAACAGATCCAGTCTTTTGGTCTGTTATCCATTAGATCTGAAAATAATTATACAAATTCCACTTCAGTTGGCTCCTTCAACCTGTTCGGAGGTTATATTCACAATGAAGGCACAATGAGGAAAGATGACAACCAGGTTCTAAATGAATACTGAAGTTTGTAAATTTCTTTTTTTTTTTTTTCCTTTTTGTCTTTTTTCATGACCGGCAACCAATCGCAACCCTCAGTGTCGCGTCCGTACCGGCCCGGGACCGGCAACGGGATCGCAACCCTCGGTGTTGCTCCCTGCACCTCGCTCAGCCAGTGAGCAGGAACCGGTCTGTATGTGGGATCCGAACCCTCGGTGGGAGCGCCGCGGCACTTCCCAAGCGGCGCACTGTAGCAGTGCGCCACCGGGCCAGCCCTGAAGTTTGTAAATTTCTGTAGTCTCCAGTATGTATATTCATTACACTAAAATGAAACCTGGCAATCTCTCTGGTTTGCTAATTCCAAGGTGGACTGTCTTACAATCTAACTTACTCTTACACACTCATAAAACAAACCAATTTTCTTCTGTACATTTTAATGACTAGAGTAAGAAAGAAACACAGGTAATCACATTGTGTTTTGCTTTCTTTTTTATACGGGCCACATAAATGTAATTTCTTTATTCCCATGTTGTCTCTATGGTGGATTAATAAAAGTCATTTTTGAAATCAGTTAGATAATTTCTTGTTTCAATATATAGTACTTAGTTGTTTCCCCTCTGAGGAAGAAGAAAAATTTATTTTTTTCAGTCTAATTTTTCATATTACTTGCAAATTTTCCAAAGTTGCTGACTACTGACATTATAGTTTTCTAAACTAACTATGCCACCCTGTTTAGTAGTTTTGGTTTTATATTATCTTTGGCGTTTCAATTGTTTTTATTTAGCCAACCTATCAGAATTGCATTGCAGATAGTACTGGTGTCCATTTTCATCTCTGTAAAGAAAAAAAATGTTTATAGTTAGCAGCACATTTAGTGGAATTAAGGACTAAATATGTTTCTATATTCATATCTTTATTTATTTATCTGTCTACTTTATTGAGGGTCAGCAAGAGTTTCTATATGAAATTTATGAGGTTATGTGCTGCTTATTTCTTAATGATTTCAGCATATCACAGACACATTCTCCCTTATTGGTAATATTGTGCAAGAATCACAGGAAGGATTATATCCTATAAATACACCACAGGGTTTTTTAATTGTGAATGTTTCACATTCTAATGCATAGAAGAACGTTTAGTTTAGTGCAGAATTCTAATTATAACATTTCCATGGAGTATTAAAATAGAGCAAAGTCAAAACTACTTGGAAGTACAACTTTTTAACAAAAACATAAAGAAATAATACCAAGTCAAGCACTTTCTTACACCCTAAATAAGACTGGTGATCATGAGTTCAAGGCACTAGTACTAGATTTTTTTTTTTTTTTATAAAATGAAAAAGGACGTTTAGTGTCATAGCCAGAACTAGTACCTTAGACTCCTGATCACCAGGCTATTGTAACTGTTAATATGTGCGTGTTTACATCCCTAAATGAGGGCATTCTATTAATAGTAAAGCCTTTGTCTCACTTCTTCTTTCCAAGTCAAAATATACAATAGGTGAGCATTTGGAAAGAATGTATCGACTAGTTTAAAAATAATTGAGAATCAAGACCAATCATTTATATTCCTTCAAAACTAAAAAAAAAAAAAAAAAAGGCCAGCACAAAAGCAGAAGAAAAATCCTGAAGAATTAAGACATGAATTAGGAAAATACAGTGTTTTGGAAATCAAGGGAAAGAAGAGTTTCAAAAAAAGACTTGGAAACAGGGAAGGAGCGCTTCTCACATATGTCGCAAACCTAATTTCTAGCATAATTTGTTGCACTTATTAAGGGCTTAAATATTTTCAGTGACATGGAAGGATTATCATTGGTGTTAAATGCTACAGAGGGCGAAGGGTGTGAGGCCTGAGTAAAGATCTTCAGCTTATTTAAGGAGGTTTTGGCATATTTATAGAGGAAATCTCCAAACCCTGGTCAGAAAAATTTACTTCACTCTTCAATTTGCTGAAAATCACAGAATACAAATCTGTAATAATAAATGTCTCAGACTCTCATCTTCTGTAACTGCCTGTATTTCTTAGTCCTAGGAGGTCTCATGGTTTCGTCTTCTCTCCTATCTGTGTTGTGATGAAGTCTGAAATTCGCATCACCTGCAAACTTAATTTGTGTGCTTGTTTATAACTTCTGCTAGAAAATTAATGAATATCTTTGAGAAAACAAAGTCTGAAATCATTCCATTTTTACAGCTTAATTCATTGCCATTTATTATACCCAATTTTCCGTCCTTTAGCCATTTTTTAAATGTATATGACAATTACAGAATATAAGAAACTATTTTTTTAATAGAAGATTACAAGGGGATCTATTAATATAATCTACATAAGTTATGGGCTATGATTTTTCTCATTTTTTAAAAAATTTTCCTGAGAACTAAGAGAATTTAAGGTATTGTGCTAACCTGAGAGGTCAGTGGCTTTTGAGAATTTGAAAGACAAACATAGTATCTAATAAATTCAAAGAGGAGTAAATTACTAATTGTGTAATCTCGAGCAAAATTACTTGTGCCTCAGTTATTTTTTCTGTTAAATGGGAGGGACATTGCTTGAGAATACCTCTTTAGAAAAGTTCCTGACATGTTAAAAACACCCTTTTAAATGTTTATTAGTGTTGTCGTTATTATTTGTTCTTATTGTTATTTTGACTTCTCTGATAGGGTGGCCTCTTTGAGCATACATGAATATTTCTTGTCAAAACAACTCAGCCGGATTCTCTGATCATCAGCAACTTACTGTCACAGACAAGTTACTTCTAATGATTTCACTGGTTGTCCACTAAATTCATAACACATCTTGTCAAGCAGTCAATAAAGGATCAGTAAAGGATGAGTGCATTTAGCCAAAAGGTTACAGGTCATTCTTCGATTTTATTATTATCATTATGATCAATCAAATGGCTAAAGATTCCACATTGTTTAACAATTTTTTCAAATTTTTTTCTTTTGACAAACTAGTGACTACAATTTCTCTAAGAGCTACTTTTTCCTGGGCTTCCTTAATGAAGTCTTATTCAAATCCATGGGTAAACCATCCACTGAGGTTTCCATTAACTTTTACAAAAAGTCTATAATATTAGAATGTCTAACATTAGGAATATAAATCTTCCTATGATCAGTAATTGTTTTTATACCTTGCAAATACTATAGCTCTTGTTTATAAATAGATGTCTCTTTGCCTCCCACGAATTTGTCACCCTTTTTCCCCTAGGTGATGGAGCCACCAAAGATTACTCAAAGCCCATCTCTTCTGAGCATTGAGAAGCCCTGAAAAGGGGTTAAGCTCCCAGAACCCTCAAGAGAGAGGCATTTCTTCCATTTGGGAACTTAACCATGAGTTGTGATTCTCTTCCCATATTTATCTCCACACCAGGACATTACAGGAAGAGAACATAGGTGGGGTTTTTGCTAAGTACAGTTTAACAAGTTTAACAATAGAAGCTAGTAACATTCAGTATAACAAGCAAGGTGACCTTCCATAATGCAATTTTCAAGAAGTTAAGTTGACCCACCAACAAAAGCTTGATCTTAACAAGCATTCTCTTCTTACAGCAATTTCCCAGTATCTATATTTCAATCAATAGCCTGTCTGTCCTTTGAGCCAGCAACCTTGCTGCGCTACAGTTCTTTATCTTACAACAGAGACTAGCCTGAGGAAATTTTACTGTCCCCTGCAAGGTCAACATTTTATATGTACTTTTAAGAAGCTAGGCCACACCAGAAACTGCAAGGCTTTGGAAAACCAGGCCCTGTGAAATACATTTGCTTTATGTATACTTCACAGTAGAGATGTAATATCATAAGATGTTTTCACAAGTACCACTTTCTAGATGAGAAACTCAAAGAGAGATAGTTATTCAAGGACAGATGGTTATTCATAGAGAGAGGAGTATTCTGATATATATATATATAATGTATTATATATTATATATTTATATATTTATATTATATATCTTATATATTTATAGTCATATATTGTTCCTGATACAATTCATTCTTCTTGACTATTGTTACATTTTTTAACAGTGATTTTAGTTGTGGAACTGTATAGAAAATATTTTACGTTTCTGTATGGTTAGGGCTTTCTGAGCATCCTTAACCATACAGAAAAAAAATAAAATATTTTTTTTACAGTCCTACAACTGGATCTTTTCTTTATAAATGAGGTCTAGTCATAAAGGATAAATTATGGCAGTAGACAATATATGGCCAGAACCAATTCTAGGACATCCTGAGAATTTGCTGACTTGGAAAACAGTTTTTCACTCGAGTAGAACTGATTCATATGGAATTCCATGGGCATTTGAACAAGTACTTGATTTGAAAAGTGTAGAATGTCCTTTATAAATCTAAATTTTTAAATTTAAAATGACATTCTACACTTTTCAAATCTCTTGAAATAAAGTTGTTGAAAAACCTGAAATGTATCCTTAAAGTATGATGAACTAAACAATGAAATCATTGACCAGTCATTTCTGCAGAACATAAATCTTATGAACATAATCTGAGCTTAAATACTGATATAATTATTTTCCAGAAAGAGTTAGACAAAGGCTAAAATAAATAGCTTTTTTCTTTACTATTTTTCACATTAGAATATATATGATAAAATAAAACTACAGTTCATAAATGATTAAACTCTAAAATAAAATATAAAACAAAACTGCATTTAAGCCAATGGAAACAAAATTTCTTGCAATACATTTACAGAAACAGCAGTAAGCTACAAAATATTTATTTAGAGATGGACAGGAAAAAATGTCATAGATTTATGAATTTGAGAAATCATGTTTCTCTCCATGCCATGGTTTTTGTGAACAGATATGTGAGTTGTATTTATGCTTGTGTTATCAGATGTATTCACAAAAATTGCTTCTATGGTTATCCTTAAATGTCATTCATAAGTGGAGCTCATGAGGGCAATATCAATTATTCTTTAGGTGCATGACATTTCTATTCTCAAAATAATTCTGACTTATTCTTTTGGTAGCATTAGATTCCTCTATCTGATCAAGTACAGAAGCACTTATGGAAAGAAAAATAAATAAATAAAGATTTACTAATAGCTGAGGTAAAGCTAGATTATTTCAGTAATTTTCTCTAAAACTGTGATGGGTGAAAAAATTGGAAACATGTTAAATTTTAGTATTAAAATATTAAACTTTTTGTAAAGCATTGCTATTTTTTATTGCTTTTTCCAGTACAGTTATAAGGAAAAATCATATTGATTCTTCTTTTATTTGCTATGTTAAATTTTAGTATTAAAATATTAAACTTTTTGTAAAGCATTGCTATTTTTATTGCTTTTTCCAGTACAGTTATAAGGAAAAATCATATTGATTCTTCTTTTATTTGCTTGTTTTATATTTATAACTTGATGCTTGCAGTTTAAGCATTTTGAACCTCTTAAAGAAATAGTTGCAATCTAGATATTGCCTTTATTAGCATTACTATTCAGTGAAAACATCTATACAGGCACTACATAAAAAGTTGTATTTTTAATTTCCTCTATTACTGGCCTCGAAAAATGGTTTACACATTCCACGGCAAATTTTAAAAAGCTGTAGCATTGAGATAATAGTTTTTTTTTTTTTTCTTATTTATCCAGGTGAATGATTATTGACTTTCAGGCAATTTTATCATAGCTTTAGAGGGATTTTTGACCTGAAATTCAATTGAATCATCATCACCTTTCCTCTGATGTGCACACTACTAATTCTATTAACTTTAAAAGAAAAGAAAAGTTTCACTTCGGTACCTGGAGACTTAATTCCAGTATTTGATTGAACTCTCCATGTGGAAAAAGTGAACCTGAGTGTACAACTTAAGTTTTGTGGAGTTCCAGTAAATGAAAAAGCCCTAGGCCTGACACTAATCTTCTGAATTTACAGATTTATTTGGCAGAATAAATGACTTGACTTACTTCGCGCTGGTTGTAAAATGAGCTGTTGCCTAAGTCTGAAAGGAGACTCTGACCCATGAAAATACTTTACTGCAGAAACAAAAGTGATTGCCTAACTCTAAAATTCATATTGAAATTAGGATTAGCAAAAATAAATTACTCGGTGACTACTTGTATTATACCATCATGCTTCTCCTTAGTTCTATCATGGCATTTTTAATAATTTCTTCAATTGCTTATATCTTTGAGGAATGGATAGATCTGTTTAACTTGCATGTCTTCAGTACCTTGCACAGTGCTTGTGCATAGAAACAGAGTCATTCTTGTTGAATCAATGAATTTAACTTAGCCGCTTAAGTACCGGGAGCAATCAATAAAACACTAATAGGCAGAATAACCAGAGATGGTTATATGTCAAGTATTCATATTTTTATATATCGTACTAGTTTTTATCATGCTTCTTTTTCTGTTGTTGTTAAATGGGGCTGTAGAAATGATCTTAGTAATTCAGCCAGGTCAAGTTATAAATCAAGAAACAGAGATTTTGACGTATCTGTGGAATAATACGCTGTGATGTAAACCAAGAAACATCTAAAAAACAAACATTTCTGGAATCCACATTCAAAATCCAGAATAATTGATTGATAAACTCATAATGTGGCCAGCTGATTCCAGCCAGTCTCAGATTTTTGGCTAAATTGGTATATTTTGGTTCACTACTAAAACTAGTAAACACATAATGCAAACATTATAATATGTGATATCTATATATATATATATACTTGAATCATCCCTCTTTTTTTCACAGAGAAAAGAAGCAAGCCAGGTCAAAAGAGTCAAGACTCTGAGGTACTAGTAAACACATAATGCAAACATTATAATATGTGATATCTATATATATATATATATATATATATACTTGAATGATCCCTCTTTTTTTCACAGAGAAAAGAAGCAAGCCAGGTCAAAAGAGTCAAGACTCTGAGGTTTTAGACCTTTGTACAATTGGGATGTGAAAGGAATATGTCAGCATTCAGAGTCTTCTATTGAAATTACATACAGACTCTGACTTTTTTTATTTTTTATGATATGAATAGGCCTAAAAATGGCCAATTTTTATCTGAAGACAGCAGTTCAAATGGACATTTATTGAGACATCTACCTCCTGTACTGAAGCAAACCAACTGCTGTTCCCTTCTTTTTGTTCTGTGCTCTGTGTACCCACCATACAACTAGTCTGTAGATTATGAGTGAGTTTCATCTGAAATGTTGATCTTTATCTTAAGTTACTTCCACGGCATGATTTGATTCCAGGGCTCAGCAGTCCTTTATGATTCCCAAGAAATTCATTGTAGTGCTACTTTGTCATTAGATGAGAGATTATCCTTGACTATTGGAAAGTTTGAATTATTCTCCATTCCTGTTGTCTTGAAACCATTAAGATAGTCAATATTTTAAGGTGGACAATCAGTTAAGAGCTATAATGCTTATCTGTTTTTTTTTTTTCTAGCTTTTATTAACCCTTAAGAAAAATTGGTACATTAAAATTTATTCATAAAACAAACCCTACAAAAATATATTCTTTTAAACTAAATCAAATTAAGCCTTGCTTGAAGCAACTGTGAATTGATTTCCTGTATTCCCTACCTCTTCAAAACATCTCTCTTCACATCCAACACCTCCCCCACTGAAGGATACAAACGAGTTACATTATCACTTAGGGTCACCCTTCTCCAATCAAAAAACACTGCTCTTTCTATAATATTCTTACTGCTCTAACCTCTGATTTCATATGTTGCCCAAGGCCACATGTTAAGGAAGATTCTTTTAATTTCTCTAATTTCCTATCAGCCAATTTCACCTACCAAAGAACTTTCCAATTTTGTATTTTAATCTTTTCAGCCAGGGTTATTATTCCTTCCTATAATAAAAAAGACAAAAAAGGAGAGTTATGTGTTCTCTATAGAGGGTTATATATTCATTTTTGTGCTTGCTAGAAAAATAGTAATGGTAAAGTACCTAAATCAGCATGCTCAGTAAGCATTTATTGATAGGAAACTAGATATAGGGAAAAGGTCAATTAGAGATATAGATTTGCAAGTCATTTGCAATGAGATTGAAACCATGATAATTATCAAAAAATCAACATTCATTTTGTAATCTCTACGGGCTAAATTTACACATATCCAATTCTGAGGAAGGGCAAATTCTATTAGATCGAAAAATTGGTACATAAAAATTGAGCCAGCAACCAAAGAATGAAAGAAAATAGGGCCAAATAGCTTATATTTCATGAAATATAAAATAAATATATTATAATTGCACAAATGTAAAGTTTCTTTAAATTATAAAATATTTTCTTCTAATTCTACAATGAAATTAATGGTCACTTGGAAAGATTTTGAATTCATATATTTAAGTAGGTTCTCTTCCTAATTTTGCCACTCAAAACATATTTTTATTTGTTTATTCACTTAACAATTTAGATGATTATCCAATATACATCTCCCCACAAATTACTTACACATCAAGGCTTATTTTCTCATCTATAAAAAGAAAAAGTTTTCATATAGCAATTATGACAATTACATGACATGCCTTATGACAGTGACTATCATATTACCTGCCAAATAATAATTTATTTATTCTCTTTATTTAATTTTGACATAATTTATAGTGATTATTTAACTTATTTTTTTTCTATCCTTGAGACAAATAACATTTGTTCTTGTTCTTCCACCTTCTATTTGTTAATCAACCAAATACAAAATTCTCAGGTGGCACTCAATCATGCAGCCATTGCCAAAGTTTGAGGCTATTGATTTGATAGTTGTTGTTTTTGGATCACTGTGAGTCTGGCACTTCTAAGGACATTTTGCAGCCAACCCATCTTGGCTCACCAGGCAAAGTAAACTCCCAGGCCAATAAGAGAGACCTGCTGAGTAAAATAAATCACTTGAAGTGGCAAAAAAGCAAGATTTCCTTTTCATTTTTTTAGTCCCAAAATTTTTTAGTCTCCTCCATGGAACACATACTCTATCTTGGGACTTCAGGTGACAGAAGGATCTTTAAAGGCTACAGTGGGAGAATAAACAACCACTTACTTCTTTAGTTGAAAATATAATATCAAATAAGGAGGATACAAAATGATAAATTTTAAAAAGTAACATCATATTGGCATTCTTTTTAATTTAATTTAGATTCTATCTCTATGAGTTTAGGTAGGAATATTCATAAATTCCCTCTTACATTTTCCTTAGAAGTAAGCTCAGTAATATACTTTAGAATGATAAATAATTAAGGCCATATTTTTTCTCATTGCTAAGTGGTATATTCCCATTGTGTTAGCTTAATTTTTTTTTGTTTTTTCCTATTTTGAATGTGACTGGCGAATAAAGAGATGTGTTTCTTTAAAAGTTTGCTTGGTTTTAACATGCTTGTTGATTCCTTTTCTGAAATTTCATCAGAATGAAAAAAGTCCATACTCAATGGTAGCAAATGCTTGTTAGAATGGTTAAATGTGATTTACTAAATATCGTGTATGTTTGCCCCTGTCCTAAAAGGTCAAGAGTTATATGTCAAAAACATTTAATTATGCACAACTTAATTCTGAAACAGATTTATGTTTAGCACACAGGCCCATTGAAACTCTGTTGATCTGAAATCATTTATTATTTTAAATTAATAAATTTCCTTTGAACTATGTCAGTTTTACTAGCAATATGAAAAAGATTTGCCAGCCTTCCATGCTGACCAAATGGATATATCAACTGCCTATGTGATTGCTTTTAGAGTAAAAAAAACCCAACATTTAGAAGCAGAAAATCCTCCTCCTTGATAGCTATGTGACTTTGTGGCAGCCAACTGCCCTGAACCTCAATTTCTTTTATCTCTGTAGTGGCAATAATGATATAGACTCCATCTCTCATCACGATTGTTATGGTTATACTGAACAGGATCTTGAGCCACTGGAATAAATATTGACACAAGGATGATGTAATTCTATTTGAAAACAGTTGTAAACTCCCCTTTATACTTCTCTAGAAGTTCATTTTTCAGCACTGTTTATTTTTATTTCTATTCTTTTTCTTTTTTTACCCATTTATTCATTGTTAAGAGCCTTTTTGGGAACCTCTTCAGACATCTATGTCTCTTAAATGCTTTGGTAGAAAGTGAACATAATACTATCCTGAAATAGCTGAAAAAGCTAGACTCTTCTATATAAGAAAAAGACCATCTCAGAACGGTATTCTTAACATTACCTTCATTCTAATATCATAATATCATAACAAAAAAAAATACTTTGTAACAATACTGTGTTAAAGTTTGTATACACTTATTCTTTTGGTAAAGTGATAGTCATACACTTATTTTAATTATGGGGACAACACCAAAATGCTAATTTTTCAAGAAGAATAAGTTTGTGACTGCATAATTTGGGGGAGGCATGTAAATTTTTTTATGAAGAAGTTTGTACAATAAATCACATACTTTTGGATTAGAATAAAAAGCATCAGTGAAAGTCATTATTGTGATAGCCAGCTTTTGGAATCACAAATAAGCATAATTATAAGAATAGCCCGTGTGCTATGTAGTGATTCATAGAGATAGATTGTGGGGCCATTCCAGTAAGTAGAACTTGAAGAAGACCACTTCTGGTCAGAAGAACATGAGTTCAAACTAGATATATTGACGATGAGGTGTATTTATCGGATAGTGTTAATTAGACTGAAAAGAGCTGAAAGCCTGGAGCTCAAAGTTCTGGCATTAGTGTCCTCTGCAGCTGGGGAGGGGATGACAGCTGTCTCCAGATTTGTGAATGAAGTGTCCCAGAAAAAGACATCAAGAGAAAAAAGAAGAGGACTGGAGATCAAGCATTTAGAAAACCCTAACTTGTAAGAGACAGACTGAGAGAATGGACCAGCTAAGGAGGTAGACAGAAATAACAAGACTAGTTAGGCAAAAATGAAGAGTGTACTCCATTATAGTGGTTTATAAAAAAAAAAAAAATGATGCAGGAAGGAGCATGATCAGCAAGGAGGAACACATTTTCACATTAAATATAAATGGACAGATGCCTTGTTAAGAATACAAACATGGACATTTAGTTGAGACAGTAGAATAATTCCTGTGTCCAACGCACAGTGCTAAGGGTTTGAGAGATGCAAGATACGTTTTAATGGAGTGAGCAGGGAGAACTTCTGGAATGGAAGAGTGAGGTGCTTGGTAAATCTTCTCCCCCAAAAGCAATAATATGAACAAAATTGTTAAAAGCAATTACTTTAGAATTCTGGAAATTTCCCAAAGGCATACAACAAATTGAGAAGTGTTTATTCAAGAAGTGCTGAACAGTGGGAGTCTGTGGCATTCCACCCTGGCATGGTGATCGTCTTCCCCAATGCATCTCCACGGCATGGAGGGAGGGACAGGCCACAAGGACCTGCATCTTTGCTGCCAAAGGGGCCTGATTTGATTTGATATGGGAACTTAGAAAAATCCATTCCAGGGGACCTGTTGAAAACAATAAGAAAGCAATTCCAGAAAAATAGCAAACAATGTCAGAGGGCCAAGATCACACTTAGTCTTGGCATGATACCATCTGTGGCAAGCAGCAGACCAGCAGACAAACTAGAAATTTAACAGAAAGTTCTGGGGAACCATAGAAAGATAAACAGCCTTGACAAGCTTTCACATAACCTCGGTAGTCTGGAATGTTGTGCACTTGGCAAGGCTCTGTGCACACTCAGGAAAGACTAGAGAAGACCTTACTTGTCTGTCTTTCTCTGGTTGACTATTAGACCTTGAGCATACAGAAATTAAAGGCTGGGAAAGAATTGCAAAAACATTGAAGTTTAAATGTGTCCCCAAACCATAGGCAGATCTAACAGGAAAGAGTAAAAGACTACTGTCTCAACATTTAAATACATCTGCTCACCAATAATTGGCTCACCAAACAAAGTCATGGCCTAGACATTAGTGTCATATGCCATTGGTACTAATCCATGTGAATGCTAGAGAAATCCTTAGGAAACCAGGCTTAAAACTTTTAAAAAATGTAATAAAAAATTTAAAAACTAAACAGAAACTTCAATGTCTAGTCATATGGGAGCAAACATAATGTATTGGATTAACTCAAACAAACAAGCAGACAAACAAAAGAAGACTTTTTTAGAATCCAAGGTTATAACAATATGTCATCTAAAATGTACAGTTTTAACAAAAAAATAATGAAATATGCAAAGAAACAGGAAACTGGAACTTACACACTTGGAAAAAAATAGTAACTAGAAATGGTCTTGAAGTGTCACTGTAACAGAGAAAACAATTCAAAGAATATTATAACCATTTTTAGAGATTTAAGGAAACTATGTGTAAAGAATAAAAATATGTATGTCAAAAATGAGTCATCAAATACAGAATATCAACAAATGAAAATTACACAGAAGAACAAAATGGAAACTCGAGCTAAAAATCAAAATAATTGAAAAAAATTCAATAGAGTTTAACAGCAGATGTGACATGATGAAAGAATAAATCAGTGAATGTAAAGATAGAGCAAAAGAGATAACTCGAACTGAAGAAAAATAAGAGTCTTAGGGCCCTGTGGTACACCACCAAGCTTACCAAAAAATGTGCAGTGGACGTCATGGAAAAAGAAGGGAGAGAGAAAGGGCAGAAAAAATTATTTAAAGTGATGGCTAAATGCTTCCCACATTTGATGAAAAAATTAATCTGCATATCCAAAAAGCTCAACAGATTCTATTTTCTAAACAAAGTTATTGCACAAACAGTTAAGAAATCAGTTAAGAATTGTAGTAGGCCAGATTAAGCCTCAAAAATATCATCAGTAAATATTCTTTTGTAGAAGTTAACCTATGTAATACCCTCTACTAAAAACACTCACCAGTTCTTCTTTCATCTGCTTATTGGCCTTTCTTGCAGGAGCTCCCTTCAGTCTATCACTTACTATTGGGATATGAAACAACTGTAATTAGCTGTTCGTGCCTGAGAGAACAGAAGCTGGTGATTCTAATGCAAATCTTGAAACACTTATGAACTTTGTTGCCTCAATCCAAGTTAAGAAGATGATTTTTCCCTGAAATGTAGGTAGTTGACACTCCCCAGGACCCAAGGTAGCTAGGCCAGTTGTGAGAATTCTGGAAAACAGATACTTAGGACATTCTCAGCTTGCAGGTCCATGATCTGCCATTCACTAGGATCTAGGTTTGTACATAAAGGCTCAATGGTTCCCAAAGTGAGTACTCTAGTGAAAAAGGCAGAAATTGCATGGTTTTCTTTGACTTAGATTTAGAAGTCACAGTATCACTTCTACTTTATTGTTGGAGCAGTCACAAGCCAACACGGGTTTGAGAGGAGGTGACACAGACCCCACCACCTTCTGAGAGGATTGTCAAAGAATTAGCAGCCATGTTTTAAAACCACCACAGTCTTCCCTCTAACTTCAATTTGTTTACTTCTTTCTTATGTAAAGTACAAGTTGCCACTCCCAATCCCTAACACCCATTGCAAGTTATACTCTGTCACAGCATCAGGCTCAAGGCTCAGGGTTTTATCATCTAAATCAGATGCAGCTGCAGATGAGGTTCCTTGAATTTGATTTCTCAAGTATGATTTATCTCAACCTGATTATCTTTTAAATAAACAAACAAACCATCCCCACCCACCCCTTATACTCCCCAAAAAGAGTGGTGAGAAAGACATAAGACAAGCTCAATAGACAAACCCATCCACAAAAGAGACATTGGTCCATAGCAATTCCAAAGCCAGTCAGGCATCTGTGCTAGTTTCTTGATGAGGATCAGTACTGTTCCTTGAGATTGTGTTTTCAACATGTCAGCTATTTGGAGGAGAAAAAAAGCTGAGAAAATCTATAGACCCAAACTAGATATCTCTTTGTTTAACAGAACAACATAATGGATATTTTAAAACACAAACTTGAATAACATGGGAAAATAACTAGGTGGCTGTAATACAAGATAAAATACAGAAGACTAAATAAGATAGAAATGCATTTATCTCTCATATAACAGTCTGGGCAGTGGTACAGAATGGATAGGCTGTCTTAGTAACATTGAGAACCCAGCTTATTCCAATTTCTTTAACTGTGGTCTGTGGGAACACAGGGGCCTGCTTAGTATATGGAGTGCACAGAGGGCAAAAAGTACACAGAATCAGAGCATTACGTGCTGAAAACAACACACACTGGAAACAGTGAAGATGCTCTGATTCATTAGTAAAGAATACTGAGATCATTTTCTGTCCTGTTCACACACTCCTTTCTGTACTTCTTTTAATACTATACTCAGCTTGTTACATGGCCAAGGTCTTGTTACTACAATAAAAGAGGAGACAAGCCTGAACTTGGGGCTGCCTCGACTTTCTCCTTTCCTGTGGGAGTTAGCTTGGTATAGTCCCTCTGGTCCTCTTATTGTTTTCAAGTATTTGGGCTCTGAGTAATCTTCACATCTCTGTCACTGAGAGGATAGTGACAGCAATCCTTAGAGTGTTGCATGGCCCAAGATGAACCAAAAATACCTATGAAAACACAGAACACACAAAACTCACATACATAATCAAAAGCAACCTCTTGCCAGACCCGTGGAAGATGGCTCACTTACGATATATAAAAAAATTATGTTTTCAAATAATATTTAGTTTTATGAAAAAGTATTGAAACTACTAAATTAAAAAACACACAAAACTCACATAAATAATCAAAAGCAACCTCTTGCCAGACCCGTGGAAGATGGCTCACTTACTATATATATAGAAAAATTATGTTTTCAAATAATATTTAGTTTTATGAAAAAGTATTGAAACTACTAAATTAAATTTTAAAAATAACATAAAGTTTTATAATAATATCTTTACTAAACACATACATGTACACACATCCCTCCACATACACAGACATAAAAATAAAATAAATTTACTCAAAGTCACATCTATTATTTGTATATTTGGGAACCACAGAGATTTTCTTATTTTTTAACTTTAGAATACTACTTAAAAATCAGGATGTTCTATTTCCTATCTTTACAAACTTTTTGGGCACAGATGAAATATTTTAAGAGATATTATATACTTGTGTTTAATCAATACTTTAGCAGTAATGATATTAATTAGAAAAAAAAATATTTTGCAGGTGAGATTTTAATTTAGTCACTAGTCCTTACTTCCTCAGATAGATTCCTGGAATGTCTTCATGATAGAATAGTAGACACAAAGTCTTAGTCTCCTTTACACTGTTTCTCTCTTGCCCTCATTGCTTGGTCACTTCTACTTTTAGAGTTGATTTATAAATTAAATGACTACATTAGTGGGTTGAATAGTGTTTAAAATTCATGTCCAACTGGAATCTCAGAATGTGACTTCATTTTTAAATAGGGATTTTTGCAGGCAGAATTGGTTAAGATGAGATCATACTGGATTTGGGTGGGCTCTAGATCCAATGACTGGCATCCTCACAGGAAGAGGAGAAGATCCACACACAGGGAAGAAGGCTGTGTGACCACAGGTGGAGAAGTTGGAGTGATGTTGGTATAGTCGAGGCAAAAATTGTTGGGAGCTTAAAAGAGGCAAGAAGGGATTTTCCCCTTAAGCCTTTAAAGGGAACATGGGTCTACCAATACTTTGATTTAGAAGTTCTACACCCCAAAATCATGAGAAAATATATTTCTGCTGTTTTAAGCCATAGAAGTTGTGGCAATTTGTTATGGCAGCTCTAGGAAACTAACACATTTACCTTCTGGAAAAAGAAACACATTGTACTAAAATAACCTGGAATAAATAACAACACATATGTATAGTTGTCCCTCTGAATCTGTAGGATATTGTTCCAGGACTTTCTTCAGATGCCAAAATCCATAGATGCTCAAATCCCTGATATAAAATATTGTAGTATTTGGATATAACCTACATTCATTCTCCCGTATGCTTTAAATCAACCCTAGATTTCTTATAATAACTAATACAATATAAATGCTATAATGCTATGTAAATTGTTGTTATGCAGTGTTTAGGAAATAGTGACAAGACAAAAAAAAAAAAAAAAGGTCTGTACAGATGCAATTTTTTCCCAATATTTTCAATCCTTGATTGGTTGGATCCATGAATTTGGAACCCACAGATAAGCAGGACTGACTGTATACAAAATTTTATACTACTGTCATAACGCCTAAGAAAGACATAGACTGAGAGAAAATAAAAGAGATTCCTAAAAAAAATTAAATAAATAAATAATAAAGGACTAATGTGACTGCTGATCAAAATGATAATATTAGAAGTGTTTTGTTATAAATTGCTATGTAAATGTTAGTTACAGGCTGGTTTATGCATTTAGCCTCTAATTCCATCTACAATATAAATTAGAATGATTTCCTTTTCCCTACCCACATCCTAAAACCAATCATTAGCAGAGATATAAATTATCCCACACTCTTTATACAATTCATCTCAGTGAAGGATGAAATGTAAAAATTTGAACTCATAAATCAGGGACAATGCACGAAAACATGTCACTGACTAAATATATAAGAATTTAATATAATTTTCTATCTACATTTTTTTCTGGGAATGAAGAATTAATTTAAATAAATCCCAATTAATGTTGAATGCACATAATGTAAACAATTACAATCACAATCAAAATACCAATGCTGTATTGCATAAATTTTATCTTTGCTTTCATTTATTTAGTAACCAGTTCTTATTAGAAAAGGACAGGGGAGTACTTCGAGTCTAAATGATGTCTCCAAAATGTTCTGAAACAGAAAATAAAAACAAAAAAACTAATAAAAATTGAAATAGTATCATGTCAACATAATAAATTTGAAATAGTTATTGAATTTTAGTTTAGCATGTGTAGCATCCCAGAAAATGTAGTATGAAAATATAAGATCCATTTTTCAGCCTTCATTTCCAGTAAAGTAGAAATACCTTTCTCGTGAGATTGACATAGGATTAAATGAAATACCATAGGGGTGTTTGTCATTTGTTCACAGATGCATTGCTTTTCTGTTCTTTGATCTGCTAATTATTTCATGAGCTAAACCTCTGCAACCCATGCTTCTCAAGCTTTCATGACTCTTGGCTTCCAGCAAGGCCAATAATAGTCCTAGTGGAAGACTGGAAGTTGAGAGAAAGGTATAAGCCAGGATATTTCTATTTCCCTCTGCCCTATCAGCATCTTCAGAAGTGTCTCTGTCTCCTCTGTGATTCAAGTTCCCACTGGGCAGCACCAAGTTCTATGGATTCTGATCAAAGAAATAATATTTAGGAAAGTGCTATTATATTTATAAATTGCTATGCATAACATTAGTCATACACCAATACAAGGATGTAAGCTTTTAATTCCATCCATATTGTAAATTGGAAATATTTCTCTCCTTCCTAACCACACATTCTGAAAGTAATCATTACTTATGTTGCATATTTGCAGGCTGTTTATCAGCCCAATCACACTCTCCTTATCTGTTTTTGTTTGTTTGGTTTGGTTTCTCTGACCAGTAAGGGGATCGCTACCCTTGGCACGGTGTGGTCTGCACCGCACTCAGCCAGTGAGTGCACCGGCCATCCCTATATAGGATCCGAACCCGCGGCCTTGGCACTCCCAGCGCTGCACCCTCTCGAGTGAGCCACAGGGCTGGTCCTCACTTTATCTGTTACTGATGTTTTTAGGTATTAATTCCCATTACTAGAATTCAATTCAATACTTCAGAATTAATGTCAATGCTTAAGCATCCCAACCAATTCCCAATATGAGTAGAAATAATGCCATTAGCATTTACACCATTTTTCTACCCTCCTGCTCCCTGGCCTTATTCAATTCTGTTTCCACTTCCTATCTGTTTCCATGTTTTGCTGTTCTTTCTCTTATCCTCCCACTTTCTTCCCTTGCCAATAAACAAGAAGTATTGCCATCTGTCCTGCCAACTTAACAGGATTTCTGTGGAGACAAAATAAGCATCTGCATCTTATAGTGTTTCATAAACTGTAAAGAATTATTCGCATATTAGTGCATCATTTTGCACCAGCTCTTCTTTTTCCTTTGCTCACAGCACTGACTTTTGCCAAGGTTCATACCTAATGCTTTTTATCTCATCTTACAAAAATATCTTAGAGAACGCATGACTTTTATATAAGTGAGTCTGGAATCTCTCTCTGTTCCTACATGGTTGGGTACTATCTACTCACAATCTTCACTTCAACTTTCTACCATCCCCTCATTCTCATTAGGTCCAAAAGGAAACTCAACATTATTGCTCAAAAGCTAAATTACTGGTTTCTATTGACTGTCTACACTTGCTCTGTGAATTTTTTTTATATTATGTCCTAAAATATTGATGTCACTTTTTACTCCATTTTTATTATATCCTTTATTCTTACTCCAAACATCCAGACTTCTTGATTCTTCTTTCATAACGTATCTTTTATTCTTTCTTTTGCTACTTTTAGAGTTTTGTTGTCATTGTTGTTACTTATTTTCCTTTTTGACATTTATTTTAAATTACTTCTTCAATTTGTGCAATTGTTTTGCATTTATGGCAGTCAAGACCAGTCTGGAAGTTCCTCTTGATGTTAGTGAGTTCTGCGTGGAATTTTAAAATGGGATAACAGGTGTGGGAGAACTGAAAGTGCAAACAGAAAGTGTTGACGCCACCCTGGAACTAGCAACAGCAGGAACCTGCCATCATCCTGTGGGCTTGAGGAAAAAGCAGAGCAGAGCCCGGACAGATTTTGCTAATGTTCTTGCTGAAAATATTAAATTTATTGTAAGCGACACATCATAAGAAGGATTTTAAAAATTAAGAAGAGGTCTATTATGATGGTAAAAGGGCTGTAAAATACCAACTGAATAATCACTGAGGGAACTATAATCATTTTTCTTAAAGAGCGGGTGGGCTGGAGTTGACAGGATATAGTAAAAGTTGTTTCTAATACTAAAAGAATGTTAATAAAAATATGTTTTGTGTTTTTTATTATACTTAAGACAGATTAAAAGCTATGACATTGATTTTGCTTAATGTATAGGATATAGTAAAAGTTGTTTCTAATACTAAAAGAATGTTAATAAAAATATATTTTGTGTTTTTTATTATACTTAAGACAGATTAAAAGCTATGACATTGATTTTGCTTAATGTGAGGCATGATTTTATAGTAATTAATGCTGCTTCAAAATACACTTTGACTTGAAAATAATGAATGTGCTATCCCAAACAGAACATTACAATATTCATTCAGAGGTTGACTTTGAAGCTAAAGGAAAATTTCCATTGTGAAGAATATAAACAATATAACATCATAGTTTCCTGCCAACTTTAAAGTTTAACATTAGATGGGAAAGGATAGCAAATAAATATAAAAGAAGTGGTTTAACATGTTCACATGCTGCAGAAAATTAAAAATTAAGATGATGTACTTTATCTGACAAATGATAGTTTCACCAGTGACTTTCATGGTTGCATTTACTTATGTACTTATTTATGCATTCACATACAAAACCAAGTTGTCAAATACTGCGACTATTGTAGATCACTAAAGTAAGGAGAAAAATAAATCAGTATAGGGAAGATCCATTGGTGTGAAATTAATTTTTGTAAGCTGCAGAAGTAGCCTGTTATACTTCCGTGCTGTGAAGGAACAGTATTGCATTAAGGAGAGAAATAAATATTTTATCATAAAATAAGATGATAACGTGACAGAAATGATAGAAAGAAGAGCATAGATAGAGACCTAGTCATGCCAGTCAAGGGGGAATCAATAAGGAAGAAAGTATGGCTCTAAAGCAAGATTCAAGTCTCATGGCCCTCAAAATCTCCACTGTAAACTAGGCAAAGAAGTTGATGTTCTCTCTCCCAGTTACCATTAAAAAAAAAAAAATCAAACTTCCATGGGACTTCATTTCAGAGTGTTTCTGGGCTTTTCAACTTTATTTTTCATCTTGTTATGACCTTCTACTTTCCTCAGGGATAGACCTGATCTTCTACAGCAAGAAGGTTTGGAATATTCATATCTATATTGGCAAAAAAATGATTTTAATAACTTTTTTGCTCAGACTTTTTAAGGCTCAAGTGCATTCCAAATACATGTAGGTGTACCCATCAGATTCATTTAAATTAACGAAAATTTTTCTTTTAAAAAGTAATTTGCCCCATAGTGCATTTTGATGCTTTTTCTGAATGTTGAGGGGAAAAAAATACTGAACTATCAAAAATAAAAATGTTACTTGTGTTGGATTACTTGGATTTGAAATCTTAAAAAAATATTTATACAGTCTATTTTCCAAATTATTCATTGAGCATACAATTATATACCTGTTAGAAAAAAAACCCTGATGTTTGAATGTGTGTATATGTAACATATATATGTATATACACATATAAAAAGCATGTCTCTCTCTCTCTCTCTCTCTCTCTCTCTCTCTCTCTTCTGTGATGTGAATCACAGAAGGGATTTGAAATTGGAGACTATCTCAGTAAAACATGAAAAAAAAAAAAAATGACGAGTTCCCATAGTGATATGNTCAGATTCATTTAAATTAACGAAAATTTTTCTTTTAAAAAGTAATTTGCCCCATAGTGCATTATGATGCTTTTTCTGAATGCTGTGGGGAAAAAAATACTGAACTATCAAAAATAAAAATGTTACTTGTGTTGGATTACTTGGATTTGAAATCTTAAAAAATATTTATACAGTCTATTTTCCAAATTATTCATTGAGCATACAATTATATACCTGTTAGAAAAAAACCCTGATGTTTGAATGTGTGTATATGTAACATATATATGTATATACACATATAAAAAGCATGTCTCTCTCTCTCTCTCTCTCTCTCTCTCTCTCTCTCTCTCTCTCTCTCTTCTATGATGTGAATCACAGAAGGGATTTGAAATTGGAGACTATCTCAGTAAAACATGAAAAAAAAAAAAAATGACGAGTTCCCATAGTGATATGCCCTAATCTGGATGAGATGTGAAGTGTAGTCAAAACTGAGCTAAGTGACACAATAATATGGGGTGATTCAGCAACCATTTAAATAAGTGAGGAAGAGCCAGAAAAAGAGAAAAGTTTGTGATTCAGGTGGAAAATGCCTATCCAATATTTTGGAGGGAGAAAAGAAAGCTATGATGATGACCAGATTGAAGCTATTCTGGTTACTAGCTGGTGTAGAATTGAGAAAATCAGTGAAACTGAAGACAGGGGAAAGCTAATTTAGTCTAGGTAGATTATTAGTCATGAGCAAAAACACAGCAATTAGAAACAAAAGTCAAGTTAGATTAAAAAAAAGTATGTGACTAGAGTTCAACAACAGCAAATACAACTTGCTTATTTTTTTACACTTACAAGTTTTTCTTTAAAGGTATAGTAATTTTTATGGTTATGGAAACTGCTATCTCTTTCATGTTGATCTTGAATAATTGACTTGTTTCTTAGACTAATAATGACAGTTGAATTAGAGGATGTGGCACTACTATGTTTTGTGTTTAAGTGACATCTACTTATACTTGAAAATATGTAATTAGTTAGAATTATAGTCATGTACCAGAAGTAAGAAGTAAGAAGATTTTAACTAACAGTTGTCATTTCTATAATGTACTGTTTCATAAAAGAGCAGACTAGGTAGGGGGAAGCCCTTTTCAAAACTCATTTAGAGAAAAGCATAATTATAGTAACTTCTATTCAGAACATAAAGGCAAATTCCAAAGATTCAGAAGTGCCCTGTTGGAGTATATCTTGAAAATGTCAGGCAATCTGTTGTGAAACAATATGGTTGCCTACATAAAGAAATATGTTCATGCCAAACCAGCTAGTAGGCAGATCATTAACAAACAGTATAAACAGAGAAGGAAGAAGAGGGACCCCAAAGGAGATAAAATATTTATGTATATTGGCTCAGAAACTTACTTGTGTTCAACACAACCAGTAGTCCCATGCAAAGCTGTCATCTGCCATGTGAAATAAAACAAATTTGGGGGTTCAAATATGTATAACACAACATTTATGTGAATGTATAAGAACATATTTTATTACTAACTCTAAAGAGAGAAAAGGTATTTTCCTTGGGTCAATTAATCATGGGTGCTGACTTGCTCTGAGTCAATAGGGTACTGTAACACATGTGAACATGTGAATGGAAGGGAGATGGTAGAATAAGAAATTAAATCAATATTTCCTCCTTTCTATCCTACTGCCCAATCCAGTGAGACCACAGTACAGAGAGTGGTTAATCATATCCTCAGTTTTTGACATAATGTTATTATCAGCACCCACATAGACCTACAACTCTCCCATTCACAACCGATCAGGTAGACTTCATTTGCTCATGGAAAATACGATTTGTAATATTATTACCACAAGTTAATGGTAATTTTTAGTATATCTTATTGTTTCTTTTTATTTCACTCAAACTTATGTTTTTAAGTTCAATCTATGTAGCTATTTTTTTTGATCTAGTCAATTATTTTTAATTTTGTTGTATACTATGGTGTTCATCCCCTACATTTTCCCTAGTGTCCTTCCTTATGATGGATGCCCTTCCCAGATTCCTACCACACTCTAAATCCCCATATTAAATATCAATGCAAGAACATCCTCATGTATATCCCTTAATAGATATAAATGAAAGGAAAATAATGTGTGTGTGTATTCAAAAAGTTCATGAAAAATGGAATTAAAAGATAGTATGAATCCTTCCATGAGCTTTTTGAAGACTCTTTATATTGTACACCAGTATATAAATAATGGAATTGCTCATAGAATACAATATTATTTTATTTTTATCTTGACTATTGCCAGATCTCTTACTAGAAGGACTGTAACAATTGACTTTCCTGAAAGGTACATGAATGTATGTTCATATCAACATTCCCACAGAAAAAATTACATTATGAAGCTTTCTAACTCTTTCCAAGTAAGTGTAAAAAAGCATAAAGTGCTCTCTCTCTTTCTGTCAATTTACTTTTTTTTCTGAGTACTAATGAGTGTCCTTCATATGCAGTTAACCTTGTACTTTTATTCTGTAGTAAATCACCTATTTGCCAAATATCACACTGAATTTAGAATGTTTTGGTAATATGAACCTTTAATAATAATTCTAAGGAAAGGTTGAATATAAGAGTGAGATCATCATTATTTAAAACAATTCAGAGCCAAAGTGGAAGTATGACCCAGTAAGGTAGAGCCACACTGCCCGAGGTTGGATCTCTATTCCACGCCTTACTCACTATGCCATCTTTAAGCATTGTGCCAAGAAGTAGTGCCTACTTCATATCGTACTTGGGAGATTAAATGAAATATACACAGAAACGACTAAAAACAAAGCCCAACTCTATAAGCACTCAATAAATAAGTGATTTTAAGATCCACTTTCTCTCAATTTTTTATTAACATTTTTAGGTTTCTCTAATTTTGTATAGACAATCTCACTTACTACTTGTTATTAAATAAATTAAATATTAATGAAGGATCATAAATTGCATCCAAATGAGCTCCATCTTCCTCTTTCTGACATTTTTCTGTGTACGTATTCTGTCTACCTTTCATAACTCAGTTGAACAAAACTCACATCAGGGCATGAACTTAGAAGACAAAAACCTGTTCACTCAGCGTCCTCTCTATATTTGTGTGATGTTCTGATTAGACGTTTTAAAAGGTTACCAGGACAACAGATGTTATCTTAAAAGTTAACTAAAGAATGTGCTACAGAAAGGCAAACCATTTGGCATATATTTGTAAATTTGTACATTTCCTCCCTCCTTGCTTCATTTATCTTCAGCCATTTTATCATCCATAAGCAAAATCTTAGACACAAATGTTAATGTCTCCCTTGTTCTTAATTAGATGAAATTTACCACCTCCAGCTATGAATTTATTTCAAATATCTCATGTTTTGTGGTGTCCACAAATGAAATGTCTTCAGGGTAAAACAATATATAATTATGGTCCACCCTACCAAACCTGTTTACATAATTTTACGAGTAGCTTATCAAAAATTCTAGGAAAAAACAGTGTAGTTTTAATATGGGTTAAGCCTTTCTTCTCAGCATTAGTAGAAATAAAAAGAATTTAGAAAACTTTGCCAAAGAAACATATTTTAAAGCCAACAGCTTAAACAGAAGTGTAATATAATCTGTTGTCTCAATAACAAGGTTTATTTTAGGATTTTTGTTTTATTAGAAAGACAGTTTGTTAAACATTTAACGTAGTTGCTGCTAATTCCTTACATGTTAAGCAATATCATGAAAATCAAATTATTCCATTTCTGTAAAAAAATGCACTGGAAAATTGAAAGAGAACTTGTAAAAGTATATAAATAAAGGTCTTGTGATTGTCCAAAAATCATGATTTAATTCACCAGGAAGTATCTTAATGACCATATAAAATTCAATATCTGATCAATTTGGTGCTGGTTTAAAAAGCTGAGTAACATTGTTTGGAAATATAATTCTGCAATTGATGTTGCATTTTTGTTGTTCTGGTTATTAAGCGGTATTTTAAGATTGTATGTTTGTTTGTTTCTCATTAGTTTTTTATTTCCTATTGATTTGTTGCTTTTCTGTAACCACCATATCTTTCCATTAACCACAATTTCCCATCCCCTACATACTATTGATT
>NW_007729720.1:162525-165571 GCF_000696425.1 Galeopterus variegatus
ACATGGGGATGGCCGGTTCGCTCACTGGCTGAGCGTGGTGCTGACAACACCAAGTCAAGGGTTAAGATCCCCTTACCGGTCATCTTTTAAAAAAAAAAAAAAAAAAAAGAAATATAATTCTGCAATTGATGTTGCATTTTTGTTTTTCTGGTTATTAAGCGGTATTTTAAGATTGTATGTTTGTTTCTCATTCGTTTTTTATTTCCTATTGATTTGTTGCTCTTCTGTAACCACCATATCTTTCCATTAACCACAATTTCCCATCCCCTACATACTATTGATTTATAGTCTGCATTGTGTCCATACAGATTTAGTGACATACAGATATATATGCATATGGATTTATGCATATTGGATAGAGAAATAAATATGATTCAACAAGATAAAATATTTGCATTAGGTGATAAATGGAATAAAATGGAAAATGTAGGTAGGAAAATAAGAGTGAATTTACTAGAAAAAAAATGTTTGCAAGGCAGGATTATATAGCATTTTGGGTTAGAGTATAAATTTAGAATAAATTAAGTTTGAATTTCTGTTTGCAAGTTTACCAGACTTTGGGAAGATTGCTATAACTCTCTAAGATTCAGTAGTCTCAAATATAAATTGGTATATCAATACTTGCTTCACAGAGATGGTGTAAAAAACAAATTGCAAAATGCCCAAAAACATTTAAACCTGTTTCTGAGGTAGAGTAAATGTTCAATAAACACTAACTATAATCATGATGATAATGTCTTCTGCATTTCAGAGAGGGTTTGGCTTTAAGTTTTATTGTGGCAAACCTTTTAAAAATATTTATATGATTTTGTTTCTTTTCATGAAATTAAATGCAACCATAGCTCTGTTGAAACACAATTTTGTTCAATAAAAAAGTATTCTTTAATACTTTTTTCACAAATAATACCACTGACAAGTTTCAGAGGATTAATTATAATATCATCTCTTGCTGATGGCTACAACACAAATTGCAATTTTGTAAAAGACAATGGGAGTGGGTTTAGAGGAATTATTTGAAAGAATATCTTCCAAATATTCTAATTAATAGATTGAAAAAATCCAGAGAGTCATCACAGTTATGTGAAAGAACAGATATACTGCTCTTTGACTCTTTTCATGATATGTGATAGTTTAGTGGCAAGATATTTTTTGAGGCTATGATTTTCTGATAATCTTTAAAACTATAATTCCAAGGCACTTGCTTTAAGTGTTAATCAAAGCCTAATATTCTCCTAATATTTACACAAATGCCAGTTTGCATAAATTCAAAAATAGGCTACAAGACCTACATGAACCTGTCTCCCTCTCTCCTGTCACTAAATGCTCAATGACCAACCATTCTCATGCCCATTCTTCTCCTTGCTCTTTATTTTCTTTTTGGTAGCAAGAAAAAAAATTAAAACAACAAGAAAAAGTGTAAACAAATCCTCAAAGAGTAATGGAATGTACATAGAGGTGCAAGTAAAACCCATTAGACCTCCTAGCCTTGTAAGTCTGTGAACCACCTAAACCTGTTCAAAGAGGGTACAGTGGGATTTGACCTAATCGGTTCTTCCAAGGTCCTTCGTGGTTGCTATGAAATAGCAAAGTGGTTCACAGGTACCTGATGTCAAATGGAAGCCATTTTGAGTGCCAGAGAAAAAATCTTAGTAGCACTTAGAAAACTATTAAAATGCGTAGGCTGTTCTAGAAAAGAATGAGGAAAATCAGTCTTCTTGAAATCCACTGGGGATTACAAATTAACTTAGAAGACTTTGGGGTAGAAATAGCACAGCGTTAAGAGTTTATTCTAAATTATTTTATGAGGACTATGGAAGGATTAGAAATCTTTGGTTCCTGTCAAGAGGAGAAATGAAATTCAAAGGGCTAGACAGGGATTTCACATTATTGAAAGCATGTATTCTGGAACTCTGCTGCCTGGTTTGAATCATGATACTGTATCCCCATCCAATACCTGTAAGACCTCAGTTACCTTCATCTTTCATCCCTTCATCTTTCTTATCTGTAAAATGAGAATAATATCATAATATAGATACAACATATAGAACAATACCTGGCATACATAAATTCCATTTATATGTTTTTAAACAAATATATGCTACACACTGTGATAGTATTTTCATGTATTATCTTGTTTAATTATTCAATAATCCTTATTTAGACAGGTATTAACTTTTTTCTAATTCAAAGTTAAGGAATCTGAACACTGGACACATTTAGAAAATTGACTAAACTCCCAGTAAACTGGGATTTAACCTGAGATTCTTTTGAGTCTACGGCCAGTGCATTTGCTATTGTTGTTATTGCTATTGTTAAATCTGGAAAAGATACTCCCTGGAATCAGTTTTTTGTTGTTGTTGTTTTGTTTTGTTTTTTAACTTTAGAGTGAGTAGCCATCTTTTCTCCAACAGTACATAGACACAGGCTACTGAACCCGACAGCCAAAATACTCCCAAATAAATGAGTTCCAGGGGTCACAATGGGGCAGTTGGTGCACTTGTGTGTATAGAAGTGAATGTTATGGCCATTTTACTCTTGCAGAAACTCCAGATTTCTTAGTTAATATCTGCCTCATGTGGTTGTATGATTAGAATAAATATCCAAGTTGCAAGTTTTAGCCCACAATGATGACATTGTCAGCATTTTTCACAAAGACATTTAGTAGCTCTTATGTTGAAATCATACCGGTGACAATTTCATAATGGCTTTTGCGGCACTTAAAATGCTAGGAGTTCATGTCTTTGTAAAAGGAGTTTCTGAAAAAAATCATCGTGAGCAGAACATCAGACAAATAATTGTCTTTCATTGCCTCAGGCATGCTCTCAACAATCCAATTTTAAAGCAGAAACAAAACACAGAGCAGAGGGGTAATAACAGTCACGTTTTAGAAGACGAGGCAGAAATGTTAGATGATTTGAGGAAAGTCTATAGATTGAGTTTTTTCAGCTGGCCCCAAGAGGGGAAGGCATGAAGGAAAAAAATGAGGTAAATATGGGCAAGTACCTTCTCAATAGGTTGAATTCCAGCACCAAAATAAAATGTGTAT
>NW_007729720.1:166394-167518 GCF_000696425.1 Galeopterus variegatus
GGGAAGGCATGAAGGAAAAAAATGAGGTAAATATGGGCAAGTACCTTCTCAATAGGTTGAATTCCAGCACCAAAATAAAATGTGTATTAAAAACTTAATAAGTAAATAAAATGAATGGCTGTCTGGATGGAGATACAAAAGAAACATCACTATCCACATGGCATAGCTTCTGATTTCAGGTAATAAAAGAAACGCCATTATAGCAAATGCATTCTCAGAATGATAAAGCTAGAAGAAATACTTGTTAGCATGAACTTAGCCTAATCTCCTCCTTTCAAATGAACAGAAAATTAATGAAATGCATTCCTGCTATAGATAGACTCTACCTTTTCGGGGGGAAGTTGGGGGATAGAACATAAGATCTGATAGCTGGTTGTAGTGGTGGTAGTCTTATATTTAGATAAACTCACTGCTTTTCTGTATGGAAGCCAACCCTTTTTTTCCCTAGCAAGTGCTCTTCTCAAAGCAATGTGTAAAGCCTCAGTTATAAAGCTGTCTTAGGGGTGAGAATCTGTGGAAAAATCAATTTTAAGATCTGCTAAAACTACTTCCTTAAGCTACATCATGACTGGACCCCTTGTTCTTTTCCACTGTCATTGCTGGATAAATACCGTACCTGGAGAGTGAGGGAAGGGTTATCGAAGCTCTTCCGGAACTAAGTGACAGGATCCAGCACTCTGAGCAGAGCTTTGATAGACAAGTAGCAGGTGAGTTTGGCTTCCTTATTTATTGTGCACCCTCAACACAAGTTCTAGGCTCAGCATCAGGGGTGTGATTCAGGGGAGGTGGAGGAGTGGAGGATACTGGGTGAAGAATCAGATCCAGACATTAGATGTCATATTCTTTAACTGTCAGTAACTGTCTCAGTCAGTGTCCTGGCATTATAGATGAGGAAAGAGGTCCAAAGAGGCATAGGAAACAATCTTCCCAAGGTGACCCAATGCAGAGATGGAGGAGACGCTAGATCTCCAAACGCTCTGGTCCAGAGCATACACTATTGATGTGCTTGCTTCCTTTAAAAGAATCCCTAGATGCCATCAGTTCATAATTTTTTTAGTCATCTTCTGGGTGGAGAGGCAGCATGGTTTAATGCAAAAAAAAAAAAAAAAGAAAAGAAAAGAAAA
>NW_007729720.1:168119-169705 GCF_000696425.1 Galeopterus variegatus
CATCAGTTCATAATTTTTTTAGTCATCTTCTGGGTGGAGAGGCAGCATGGTTTAATGCAAAAAAAAAAAAAAGAAAAAAAAAAGAAAAGAAAAGAAAGAGAAAGAAAGAAAGAAAGAAAGAAAGAAAGAAAGAAAGAAAGAAAGAAAGAAAGAAAGAAAGAAAGAAAGAAAGAAAGAAAGAAAGAAAGAAAGAAAGAAAGAAAGAAAGAAAGAAAGAAAGAAAGAAAGAAAGAAAGAAAGAAAGAAAGAAAGAAAAGGAAAAAGAAAGAAAGAAAAGGAAAAAGAAAAACAGTCTAAAGTAAGAGAAGATATAGGATAGAATTCTGTGTGTTCTTCCTCTACTACCCTGTGCACATTTCTGCTCCACTACTTATCACACTGCATAGAAGTCATTTTCTTGTCCGTGATTAGTGCAGTTGCTAAACCTCTGTATTTTAGTTAAACTGTGTAATCTTGAGCAAGAATATTACCTTTTCTCCTTCTGCCTCAAATTTTCTTCTTCTTCAATAAAACCTCCTAATAATTATTTGTCTGTTGAGTGGTTTTGATGACTAAATGTTATAATACATGTAACTCACTTTATAAATGAAAAGTAATAATCCAAGGAAAATAGTAACAGTAGTGGTGATGGTGGTGGTGGTTGTGGTAGTGGTAGTGATAATAGCAGTACTCATAACAGTAGTTACAACAATATAATTAATATAGCTAGAAGAGTGAAATCCAGAAAAGGGAAGTGAGGAATTTTGTCTCTTATGTAAATAACATTTGCCAAATTATAGTTTTAATATCATGGATTCGTACTGGACCAAGCAAGAATACTTAAGAAAAGCTGAATGTACTTGACTGTAGCATTCTCGTGTACGTCACACTTTGAAGATAATGCAATTCTGAGACTCAAAGGCACTCCTACAAAAATAAACATTGGTGAAGGTTGGGAGAATGTTCCTGATATATATCATTGCATTCATTTTATTTATTTTGCAATCCAAACCCATTTTCTTCTGAGTAAAGCTTTATCAATAGGCTCATTTATATTTTTTCTTGAAGTATTAGTGAAAAGATCAAAGAGCAAGTGAAGAATGACATCAATTTCTATACTAAAGTTGTGATACTATATCCACTGTGAAAATTCAAGGTTATAACTTTTTGTTAATTTTAAGTGTAAAATTGAGCATTAAGGTTTTTATTTAGATGTTTTGACTAAGAAAATTCAGTGTGCAACCAGTCCAAAGCCTGCCAAAAATTTTTATGTAAATCTATTTAGATTATTTTATTTTATTTTTATGACAATTTTTTTATTGAAAAATAATTGCTTATATATACTTGTAGAGCTCAGAGTTTAATATCAATACCTGTGTACAGTGTGTGATGATCAAATATGGATAATCAGCATATTCATCATTACGATATGTAATCATTGTTTGTGTCCATTAACCAAATTCTCACTACCTCCCTCCTCCTTCCCCTTTCCCACCTCTAGTATCCACAGTACTGTTCTCTCTTGAAAGTTCAACACATTACTGTGATCGTTTCCTTCCTTCCTTCCTTCCTTCCTTCCTTCCTTCCTTCCTTCCTTCCTTCCTTCT